>NW_026016415.1:0-22500 GCF_020379485.1 Brassica napus
GTCCCTTAGCTATTGTTCTTGAGAAATGACCGGGTTTAGCCCATTCCTCGAAAGAAGTTTTTATGGGATCCCTATCTACCAAAATTTTGACTTCTGGTTCCGGCGAACGAATAATCATTGAGTCCTCCTCTTTCCGGACAACACATACAAAGAAACCCGCCAACAGTCACTCAAATAATTAGTGAACCGATGATAGATGCTTAGAATTTTGTTCTTTCTCTTCTATCTCCCATCTATTCATCCATTTTCTTTAGTTATTCACTAGAGCAATTATGATCTGGAAGTCGATCTGGGGCAAGTGTTCGGATCTATTATGACATATCCATAGGGTGCTCAACGGACCCCCCCCCTTTTTTTTTTTTATTAAAAAGCGTTTTCGCACCTTTACATTAGTATTGGTACACAAATAATTTTTTTTATAACCTAATCTAGTGTATTCATATTTCAATTATAAGTTCCGAAATATAGCCTATTTTTTATGTTTTAAATAGAGGATATTATCCTATTTCAATAACCGCTTATTAGTCATTACTAAGAAACATTCTAGTATTGATATTTAGTCATTTTCAAATCCCTTTTATTCGTTTTAATAGTCGAAAAGAAAAAAATAGAAAAAACTAATAGATATAGATATTATAGATATTCTCATATTCATGTACTACTTATCCCTAGAGAATACCAGATTAAATAGAACGATTTGAGAAAAGGATATAATGAAATTTTTTTCTGGGATTGGTTCTTCTGATAGAAAAAAGAATCTGGTTTATTTGACCGAGAGGGCCAAGAAACTAAAAAACAATTAATTGTAAAAACAAATAAAGATATATTATAGAATAAAAAAAAAAGAAACAAAGAAAAAGTTCTTATTCGAAGCGCCTCGTGATCGTCAACCAATTCTGTGCTTCAATATAATTACCAGGAGTAAGCGTTATAGCCTGTTTCCAATACTCGGCGGCTTGAGCAAACCAAGCCTCCGCCATTTCAGAATCTCCTTGTTGAATGGCCTGTTCTCCACGGTCGGAATAGGCGGGTCAATTCCCTCCCTGAGAACCGTACTTGAGAGTTTCCTACCTCATACGGCTCGACAACCAACTCTTTTGTTTTGGTGTACCAGTTTTTTTCACTTTAACCTACTTTAACTTTATATCTAATTGAATGAGATTTCTTATAGATATTCATTCGGTTTTTCTTGGATTAAACAAAAGAGAGTAATTACATGAGTTTCAAACTTTCGTTTTGATTTAATTAATATATTAATTAATCTAATAATAAGTTTTATCTTTTCTCCTACCTTCAGAAAAAAAAAGGCATGTCCACTGTTATTAGATATTAGAATTTTCTGAAAGGTAACTATCCCGCTTTCATATATAAATTTATATAGAATCGTTGAAAAAGACTTTTTTTCATATCATAAAAAAGAAAAAGACTTACTGTCTTTAGGATCTGATGCTACACCGCTGCTCAATACCTTAGGGGATCCACTCTATTACATAAGTAGATTTCTAAGATTTATCTCATATTATGATATAAATAAACAGCTCTTGTTGTATCGGTCCAAAACCTTTCCAGTTGATCTTTACGGTGCTTCCTCTATCAATTAAATCTTTTTTTATCCATAGAAAATAAAGTATTTAGGCATATCTAGTCTTCACTTCATATTTCGATCCATGAAGTTTATTTATTTGCTACAGCTGATAAAAAATCGTTTTGGACGATGCTTATGTAGAAAGCCTTTTTTTTTTCTAGTATTTCATTGACTAGCTGTTCGTTCTTTTTTTCTATAGTGGAGATAGTCGCACGTAATGACAGATCACAGCCATATTATTAAAAGCTTGTGGTAAAAAGGGGTTTCGTTCTAATGCCCGAAAATAATATTCTAAAGCTTTGGTATGTTCCCCATTACTTGTGTGGATAAGGCCTATATTATAGAGTATATAACTTCGATCATAGGGGTCAATTTCTAGTCGCATAGCTTCATAATAATTCTGTAATGCTTCCGCATAATTTCCTTCAGATTGAGCCGACATCCGTTACGGTCGTCATTCGCTTTAACGAATTCTCCGTTTCAGAACCGTATGTGAGATTTTCATCTCATACGGCTCCTCCTTTAGGTGCATAATGAAAATAATAAATATATGGATATGGAAAAATTTGATGTCATTATGAACTAAGCGGGGCTAATGTTTTTACAAGAAATCCCTAGCCAACCTTCTTGTAAAAGATCTTTTCTTACTACCAAGTGGATTCATATTCATACTAGATAAAAAAAAAAAAGGAAACTCTAACAATTTCTTTGTTCTCAACGCCCCTAAATTTCCAGGAATTAGTCACTTCAACAGTCTTCAATGGTTATACGGGTATCCAAAGTACGGACGAGATGGATGTTTATTGTTCCAACCATTTTAATTAGTCCCAATCCCAAAGAAGAAGAAAGAAAAGGAATCTTTTTGAAGAAAGTTTTCGTGTTGTTGATTTCTCGGCGTAGTGCTTCTTCCCCTGTGCCTCCTATTCGTATATTGTATTAGTCTAGTAGGATTGATCTGTAATACGGGAACCGTAGGTAAAAAACCTTTTGCTCAATACTAGAATTCATAATTGAAGCATCTAAGGCTGCACTAATCGTGGATACATGACAGAAGGGATTGCTTTTTTATATTATAAACTTCACCTTCAAAAGCGTAGATTTTTTTCAATACTCATTTTTTTCTATTCCAAATCGGTGAGAAATAGAAAAAAATGATAATGATAATCAAATCGCACCATCTCTGTAATAAGTAAATGCCTCTTTTTCTCCGGAAGTTGTCGGAATGACTCGTAATAAGATATCGGCTACAATTGTAAAGGTTTTATCAATAAAATTTCCATTTATACGCGATCTTGGCATAGGTAGTAATCCATTCTATAACTCTTTTTATTTCCTTTAACTTTTCTTTTGTGAGAAAATTTTCTCACAAACAAAGGAATTTTATAGTACGAACTAACATAAAAGCGGACTCGTTTTTTATAAAAAAATATTCTATCTACTTCCAATTTTTCTAGATATAAAATCTACATTTCTTTGCTATGGAAAATGCTGGGAAGAGCAAACAAGGGATCCAAACCTCCCTACCAATCTATGATACATGAATAGGAAAAAGATTCCCCGACAAAATCCCTTACCTTGTCCCTTTTTAGTTTTAATCAAAAAAGCGGGCAAAGGGGAGTTGTCCGAACTCTTGTTTTTAGTGATTTTTTTTTACTTCACTTAGGTTTTTTAAGTCTGGCGAGAGTAATATTCTACGACAAGCAATTCATTTATTTTCAAACCGACGCATTTCCTATCTATTATTTGATTGACTAACCCTTCATATTGGAATGTGTGAAGAGTCAGATGGTTTGGCAATTCCTCGGGGGCAGATGACTCAAGAAGATTTTGAACCAAAGTTCTAGAGTTTTGTTCATCCTTCACTGTAATAATATCTCGGGGTTTGCATCGATAACTTGGTATATCAACTATACGACCATTAACTAAAATATGCCCATGGTTAACTAATTGGCGCGCTTGAGGAATAGTCAAAGCCATACCCAACCGAAAAAGGATGTTATCCAAACGCATTTCAAGTAATTGTAATAAAACTTGACCCGTTGACCCCTTAGCTTTTCCGGCGATACGAACATATTTAAGTAATTGGCGTTCTGTAAGACCATAATGAAAACGCAATTTTTGTTTTTCTTCTAAACGAATACGATATTGAGATTTTTTTCCGGAGCGTGATTGGTTTCTAAGATCGCTTCCTGCCCTAGGCCTTTTACTAGTTAGTCCCGGTAAAGCCCCCAGACGGCGTATTTTTTTAAAACGAGGCCCTCGGTAACGTGACATAAAGACTCCTTTTTTTATTGAAATTGTACAAAAACTAAACAAAATTAAAACTGAACTAAATGATAATGATAAATAACGTAAAATCCACTCCAATAAACTATTGGAATACAAAGAGTCAGAAGATATATTCTCTCAATATACAGATTTTTTTTATTGTATATACAATATATATAAATCAATAAATCACAAAAATTTTCCTTTATTTTCTTCATTTATTTTGCCAAGATCTAACCCTTTTACCCCAATATATATTCCTATATGGAAGTTTATATGACATAATATAAATGGCGTGGTAACTCTTGGAAAAAGGTGAAAGAAGTCTTTTCAATCTTATTTTTTTTGAAAGTACATTAAAAATCATGTAAAAAAAATGAAAAACTATGTAAAAGCCGGCTATCGGAATCGAACCGATGACCATCGCATTACAAATGCGATGCTCTAACCTCTGAGCTAAGCGGGCTCAACTAAAATAGTGTATACAAATTCACTAAACTACTAGATCGTATTAATTAACTATTCTATTCATATTTTTCCTTATCTATTTAGAATTCATCATATTTTCGATATTCTAGAACAGAATATAGCTCAAATAAATAGTGACTATCATTAAATAAATAAAACAAAACCTTAATGAATTAATATAATATAGCAATATATCGACTTTCTAATTTTGATTTCATGAGTTTCTAAATAAGAAAATTTTAATTAGACCGGAAAGCTTTTTTTTTAAGTTAAATGATATCTGATTTGAAATTCTTGGTTTTTTTGTTCTAACCTCATGCAATTATTATTATTTGATACTTTTTCTCTTTTTATATTCTTTATTATTTTATAGAATTATTAGAATGAATATTCGAATATTCATTTCGAATATAATTTTTTAGAATTATTCGAATTTCAAATCTACGAAGTAGACTTATAATCTTTTTACATTGCACATTGTAGAATTCTAAGTTTCAATAATGATCATAAATTTCTTTTCATGGAAGTAAAAAAAACGAATCGACCGTTCGACTATTTCTTAAAATTGAAGACAACGATGAGAAAAGGAAGAACATATATATGTTCTCTAATATATAACCATATTGAATTGCAAATACAAAAATGATAGAATCTTTGTTGATTAAACTAAATCAATATGGATGGGGCTAAAAAAAATGCAAGAAGATACCAAAGAAATAAAATAAGTATCTGTATGTAATGAATTCCAAGGTTTCGTCATAAGAAAAAGTGGAAAGACATCATAATGAGATCCTAATCTCAAAGCAAAAAGGGGGATATGGCGGAATTGGTAGACGCTACGGACTTAATTGGATTGAGCCTTGGTATGGAAACCTACTAAGTGATAACTTTCAAATTCAGAGAAACCCTGGAATTAACAATGGGCAATCCTGAGCCAAATCCTGGGTTACGCGAACAAACCAGAGTTTAGAAAGCGGGATAGGTGCAGAGACTCAATGGAAGCTGTTCTAACAAATGGAGTTCAATCCCTTGTGTTGAATCAAACGATTCACTTCATAGTCTGATAGATCCTTGGTGGAACTTATTAATCGGACGAGAATAAAGATAGAGTCCCATTCTACATGTCAATACTGACAACAATGAAATTTATAGTAAGATGAAAATCCGTTGACTTTTAAAATCGTGAGGGTTCAAGTCCCTCTATCCCCAACCCTACTCCCTAAAAAAGTCTGTTTGACACCTTACCCTTTTTTTAGTTATTCAAGAATTCATTGATCTTTTTTCATTCATCCGACACTTTTACAAACTCGAATTTCTTTTCTTATTATATACAAGTCTTGTGGGATATATCATACATATACAAATGAGAAAGAACTATCGATTTGAATTATTTCGAATCTAAATAATTTTTCATTCTAAAACTTAGAAAGTCTTCTTTTCGAAGATCCAATAAATTCCCGGTCCAAAACTTTTTTCATTTACTACTTTTGCGTTTCTTTTAATTGACATAGACCTAAGTCATCTCATAAAATGAGAATGATACTTCGGTAATGGCCGGGATAGCTCAGTTGGTAGAGCAGAGGACTGAAAATCCTCGTGTCACCAGTTCAAATCTGGTTCTTGGCATAGGGCAGAGGACTGAAAATCCTCGTGCCACCAGTTCAAATCTGGTTCTTGGCATAGGATTGATTAATTTTGATAAGTTTATAGTCTTCAAATTAAACGTATCTTTAGTAAAAAAAGTGCAATAATCCTTTATCCCCCTCTCTTTTTTGTTCATGTTGTGGATCCATCCGTTCAAAAAAAATGTATAAGACTTTATACCTAATACATATTCGAAAGGAAAGTTCTGGTTGAAAGAATAAAAAAAAGTAAAAAAAAAAGATCTATATCTATCTATCTATATCTATCTATCTATATCTATCTATAGTATCTATCGTTGAAGGGCAAAAATACCCCCAAGATTCATTAGATTAGATACAATAGAAATAGAATTTTAACCCCCCCATTTATTGTATTGCTTTCCAATCTTATTTATTCATTCCCAGTTATGTGACTAAAGTTGACTAAGTTATGTGCGCGATACAAAGTTCATAATGCAGAACTCTTTTTTTTTTTTTAGTTCATCCTATTGGCTCGGCTTTTAGGAAAAAAGTATCTTTCAAATTGGAGATTAAGCTATCTATAATAATATGAATAAGACCTTAATTCTTCTGTTTGTTTGATCTAAAAACGACTCGAATTCAAAATATTCCGCGAAGGTCCGTAGTTGTAGAAACTAAGACTCATTTTTATCATTCAAATTTTTTATCATTCAATAAGCATCTTGTATTTCATAAAAATTGGGGGCAATATAATCCTTACGTAAAGGCCACCCTATCCAACTTTCGGGCATTAAGATCCGTTTCAGCCGCGGATGGCTATCATAAGTGATTCCTAACATATCATAAGATTCCCGTTCTTGAAAATCCGTACTTTTCCAAACCCAGAAAACAGATGGAATTCTGGGATTACTCCTGTGAGTAAATACTTTTATGCAAACTTCTTCCGCTTGATTGACACCATATTCTATTCTCGTAAGATGATACACACTGGCTAAGAGGCCACCTGGTGCCACATCATAGGCACATTGGGAACGTAAATAATTGTAACCATATACATATAAAATTACAGCAATAGAATGCCAATCTTCGGGCTTTATTTGTAAAGTCTCTATTCCTTGGTAATCGAAGCCCAACGATCTATGAACCAGCCCGCGTTTGGCTAGCCAAACGGACAAAGTGCCCTGCATCTTTTTTATTTCCCCCACACCTTTTTTATATAAATTTAAGTATTTCACATTTACCATGAGTTCTAATTTATGAAGATTTTTTTCTTATTCTCTCAAATCCTCCCTAATTCACTAATTCGTGGGAAGATACTGGGCTTTTGTATTTAAAAAATGTTTCAGTAGAGATCTCTGAAGTAGATGATGGTGGATAGAGTAATTCTTGATCATAATTTCCAGTCTGTGTACTGCGTACAACAAAAAACTTGTGATTGGTAGTAAAACACCGATTACCCCGTTGAGGTCTAATTCGATCCTTATAGATTTCTCTAGCTATTTTCTTACGAAGCTTTGTTATAGCGTCTATAACAGCCTCTGGTTTAGGTGGACAACCCGGCAAATAGACATCTACAGGAATTAGCTTATCAACCCCTCGAACAGTACTATAAGAATCGGTACTGAACATCCCCCCTGTAATTGTACACGCTCCCATAGCAATAACATACTTTGGTTCAGGCATTTGTTCATATAATCTCACTAAAGAAGGAGCCATTTTCATTGTTACTGTACCTGCTGTTAAAATAAGGTCCGCCTGTCTAGGACTTGATCTTGGTACTAGCCCATAACGATCAAAGTCAAATCGGGAGCCTATTAATGAGGCAAATTCAATAAAACAACAACTGGTACCATAAAGAAGCGGCCATAGGCTGGAAAGTCTTGACCAATTTGAAAGATCATTTAACGTAGTTGAAATAACTGAGTTTTTTGTTGTTCGATCAAGTACGGGAAACTTAATGGAATTCATAATTGTTTCAATGGTTTTTTTTTACTTTTTTTTTATTGTTATTGTACAAGTATTCAGGAAACGAACTAAGACCATTCCAACGCTCCTTTTCGCCATGCATAAACTAAACCAAGAATTAGGATAAGCACGAAAATGAAAGCTTCTATAAAAGCGGATACCCCTAGTACATCGAAACTCATTGCCCACGGATACAGAAAAACGGTTTCAACATCAAAAACAACAAAAACTAGAGCAAACATATAATAACGGATTCTAAATTGTAACCAAGCATCCCCGATCGGTTCTATACCTGATTCATAACTAGAAAGTTTCTCCGGCCCCTTCGTAATTGGAGATAAAACCCCGGAAATTAGAAATGCCAAAACAGGAATAGCACTTGATATTATTAAAAATGCCCAGAAAATATCATATTCGTAAAGCAGAAACATAGACGAACTCCTATGAATGTGGAAAAAATACCCGCTTAGTCAATTCCAATCGGAGTGGATTGGGCAAGGTATATATAACTCTTGCGTCAAAACAAAAATTCAGGTTAATCGAATCATTTATTTTCGTTTGGTTGCTGTGGTAGACGTCTCCTTTTAAGATTTATTGATTGTAATCTT
The DNA here is from genome assembly GCF_020379485.1 of Brassica napus. NCBI lineage: Eukaryota > Viridiplantae > Streptophyta > Magnoliopsida > Brassicales > Brassicaceae > Brassica > Brassica napus. Next base: position 8,499 of record NW_026016415.1, read on the forward strand.
ATTTTCAGTACACTTATTACTTAATATTTCCATGTTTCTATTACTAATAGTTTCTCATATTAATAATATAATATTAATATGATTAATAACTAGTAATTTTTTTTATTTCTGTTTCTTAAATTTGCTTTATGTTTTATTTAAAAATAAAACAAATTGATAAAAATATCTTCGTTTTTAAAATTATGACGTATCAAAAAATCCACTTACGACTATGAAAATGAATGAATAAAAAACGTTTATTCTAAATTATAAGTATCTATCTAGATATATCGATAGATAGTGATTGGATCCACTGAAATCAAATTTGGTTTTCCGTTTTATTCTGAACGACCCCCAGGACTTATGGTTTAGGGTCTGGGAGTTTTTTTTATGAACCAACAAATTGAAAGTAACCAGTTAGAAATAAAGAATACAATAATAAGTCAAAAATTATCCAATTATTTGGATTTGAATGTCATTTATTAGAATAAATTTATTAGTTAGGGCTATACGGATTCGAACCGTAGACCTGCTCGGTAAAAGAGCTCGAACTTATTATTATCAAAATGATTCGAACTCTTTCAAAGACCCAACATGCATTTTTTTTTGCATTGGGCTCTTTCATTAACTGATAGAAAGATCAGTTAGTCTACCATATTTTTTCTTAAAAAAAAAGATAAGAAATGGTTCCAAGTACTCTGATTGATTATTTTTTAATTCTAATACAATACAGAATAACTACCAAAGTGTTTCAAAGAAGGGTTCTCTTGACGTAGGTTTGCTTTTGGTCTAGATCAACTTAAGTTAAATATAGTCTCTAACATCCTGATTAAAAAATCAAATATGAAACTTGCTACACCTTAAGGTTCATAGGACGAAAAGATCATTTTTGAGTTCCTTATACTCATTCTGCCTAGCATTAAGTAGACTGGGTATTCACCCTATCAATATCTCAAATCAATGATGGGTTCTATTAATTCCCTACCGAAATGGGGTACTTTAATAGGACCTAATGTCAGGCTATTGTTCTCCTCTTTTTCCTAAAAAAAAGTCATGGAGTAAGACATCGATTTATTAATAAGATCAATCAATTGGTTTGATTGCGTGATGGACTCCTCTGAAAAACTTTGGCGCACGTGTAAACGAGGTGCTCTACCTAACTGAGCTATAGCCCTTGTGTTTATGATCCACATTTTATCTTATCATGTAGATAATTTCTTGTCAAGATTAATATTATATGATCGAACATTATATCTCTTTCATCTCGTTGTTTATTGGTATTGCTTAGAAATAATATTGGATTTATAATCCTATCGATGTGATAAGTATCCCCGTGCCTTCTCTTTACGATGATAAATAACCTACTTAACTCAGTGGTTAGAGTATTGCTTTCATACGGCAGGAGTCATTGGTTCAAATCCAATAGTAGGTATAACTTATTAGACACCATGATCAATGGTGTCTAATAAGTTTTTGTAGCCAGCTTTTTTTTTTTTTTTTCTCGCTTTTGGATCCTATTTTTTTATACGTCAGCTAGTTACAAAATCAAATCGTATTGAGAGCCTCGACGCGTGTCCGAGCTCGTCTGAGAGCTAGATTAGCCTCAATTGTTTGTCTCTTGCCTTCAGCTTTTCTCAAGTTCGCCTCTGCTATTTCAAGAGTTTGCTGAGCTTCTTGTGGATCAATGTCACTATTCTTCTCTGCATCATTTACTAAAATAGTAATTTCATTATTGCCTATTCTAGCAAAACCGCCCATCAGAGCCATTGTTAACCATTGGTTATTAAGGCGTATTTTCAAAATACCTATATCAACAGCTGTGGCAATCGGCGCGTGATTTGGTAATACGCCAATTTGTCCACTATTAGTAGATAAAATGATTTCTTTTACTTCTGAATCCCAAACAATTCGATTCGGAGTCAGTACACAAAGATTTAAGGTCATTTCTTCAATTTACTCTCCATTTCTAAGTTCGTAGCCTTCGCAGTAGCTTCATCGATGTTACCCACTAAGTAAAAGGCCTGTTCAGGAAGAGAATCAAATTCTCCGGAAAGGATCAAATTAAACCCTCTAATTGTTTCCGCTAGCCCAACATATTTTCCCGGAGAACCTGTAAATACTTCTGCTACGAAAAAAGGTTGTGATAAGAAACGCTCAATCTTTCGTGCTCTTGCGACGGTTAAGCGATCCTCTTCGGATAATTCGTCCAACCCCAGGATAGCTATAATGTCCTGAAGCTCCTTGTAACGTTGTAAAGTTTGCTTTACTTGTTGCGCAGTTTCATAATGTTCCTCGCCAACGATTCGAGGTTGTAGCATAGTTGACGTTGAATCTAAAGGATCTACCGCTGGATAGATACCTTTAGCAGCTAATCCTCTTGATAGTACGGTAGTCGCATCTAAATGTGCAAATGTGGTGGCAGGAGCAGGGTCAGTCAAATCGTCTGCAGGTACATAAACTGCTTGAATAGAGGTTATGGACCCTTTTTTCGTAGAAGTAATTCTTTCTTGTAAAGAACCCATTTCGGTACTAAGGGTGGGTTGGTAACCCACAGCAGAAGGCATTCTACCCAATAAAGCGGATACCTCGGATCCTGCTTGTACAAAACGGAAGATATTGTCGATAAATAGAAGTACGTCTTGCTCATTAACATCTCGGAAATATTCTGCCATAGTTAAGGCAGTCAGACCAACTCTCATACGAGCTCCCGGCGGTTCATTCATCTGACCGTAGACTAGGGCTACTTTGGAGTCCGCAAGGTTTAGTTCATTAATGACTCCAGATTCTTTCATTTCCATGTAAAGATCATTTCCTTCACGAGTTCGTTCGCCTACTCCACCAAATACGGATACACCACCATGAGCTTTGGCAATGTTGTTGATCAATTCCATAATTAGTACTGTTTTACCCACGCCAGCCCCACCGAATAGTCCGATTTTTCCCCCACGACGATAAGGGGCCAAAAGATCTACTACTTTAATTCCTGTTTCAAAAATAGATAAGGTTGTATCTAAGTCTATAAAAGCAGGCGCGGATTTATGGATAGGAGATGTTGTGAGAGTATCGACAGGACCTAAATTATCAACAGGTTCCCCAAGTACATTGAAAATTCGTCCTAGAGTCGCTCCGCCGACTGGAACACTTAGAGGATTTCCCATATCAACCACGTCCATCCCTCTCTTTAAACCCTCGGTCGCGCTCATAGCTACAGCTCTAACTCGGTTGTTTCCTAATAATTGCTGTACTTCACAAGTCACATTAATTTCTTGACCAAGCGTATCTCGACCCTTAACCACCAGAGCATTGTAAATATTAGGCATCTTGCCCGGGGGAAAGGCTACATCCAGTACCGGACCAATGATTTGGGCAATACGTCCCAGGTTGTTTTTTTCACGTATTGAAACCGCTGGATCCGAAGTAGTAGGATTTATTCTCATAATAAAAAATATGTTCAATTTTGTTGCGAAATTTTTCGAATACAGAAAAAATCTTCGATAGTAAATTCATTGGTTAATTCAATAATAAATGGGAGTAAGCACTCGATTTCATTGGTACCACCCAAGCGAATATGCAATTCAATTTTTTACTTAATTAAATTTCAATGAAGGAATAGTCGTTTTCAAGCTCAACTAACCAAAACCTAGTTTTAAAATAAAAAATATATGAATAAAAAAAATTTTTGTGGAAAGTCTTTGATTTATTTGTCATAATAGGCAAGACTTTGTTTTATCTAGCCAATTCCGAAATGGAACTCTATTTATGATTCATTATTTCGATCTCATTAGCTTTTTTTTTTCATATTTTCATTTTAGCATATCCGGTTATGCGTCCCATCGATATCAACCCCCCCTTGTTTTTCATTTTCATGGATGAATTCCGCATATTGTCATATCTAGGATTTACATATACAACATATATTACTGTCAAGAGTGATTTTATTAGATGATTCCGTACTACAATTTGGTGGCGGAACTTTAGGCCACCCTTGGGGAAATGCACCGGGTGCCGTAGCTAACCGAGTAGCTCTAGAAGCATGTGTACAAGCTCGTAATGAGGGACGTGATCTTGCAGTCGAGGGTAATGAAATTATCCGTGAGGCTTGCAAATGGAGTCCTGAACTAGCTGCTGCTTGTGAAGTATGGAAGGAGATCACATTTAACTTCCCAACCATCGATAAATTAGATGGCCAAGACTAGAAATTAGATTAGTAATTCACGTCCGTTTTATTAGTTTAATTGCAATTAAACTCGGCTCAATCTTTTTTTTACTAAAAGGATTGAGCCGAGTTTATCTAGTGTATATACTGTTTTTGATAGATACATACTTAATCTAGATATACAAAATCTGAAAAAAAAAGAAGATTAAACACAACTACACTTTTGTATTGTAGTGTCCACAAGAAATTCTATACGAAATATGGATTCTTAGGATTTTTTTATTCTTTTTTTAAGTTTCGTGTCAGGGCTTGAACCAAGTATCCCCACTTCTTCTACCCATTCTGCATGTTGTCCTTTTCTTTTCATTCCGTATTGGAATAAAAACCTTTTTTTTATATTAGTATACGAGATTTTACTAAAAAAGTTCTTCATATCGTTATATTCATAAGCGAAGAACAAATATTTCTTTTTTTTAATGAGAATTTTACACAATATAAGAAAATCCTTATTTTCATTTAGAATTGAAATTTATTAATTTCAATTGCTTTTACTTAATAATCTTAGCAATTAGCAATTGCATTGACATGCTTTGCTTACTCTGAATAGAAAATGAACTATTCAAATTTTGTTTTTTGCATTTTTCAATTTTTTCATTGAATGACTATTCATCTATTGTTATTTTATTTTCATGTAAATAGAGGCCAGAAGCTCTATGGAAAAATCGTGGTTCAATTTGATGTTTTCTAAGGGAGAATTGGAATACAGAGGCGAGCTAAGTAAAGCAATGGATAGTTTTGCTCCTATTGAAAAGACTACTATAAGTAAAGACCGGTTTATATATGATATGGATAAAAACTTTTATGGTTGGGGTGAGCGTTCTAGTTATTACAATAATGTTGATCTTTTAGTTAACTCCAAGGACATTCGGAATTTCATATCGGATGACACCTTTTTTGTTAGGGATAGTAATAAAAATAGTGATGGATAATTTTTGACTTATTATTGTATTCTTTATTTCTAACTGGTTACTTTCAATTTGTTGGTTCATAAAAAAAACTCCCAGACCCTAAACCATAAGTCCTGGGGGTCGTTCAGAATAAAACGGAAAACCAAATTTGATTTCAGTGGATCCAATCACTATCTATCGATATATCTAGATAGATACTTATAATTTAGAATAAACGTTTTTTATTCATTCATTTTCATAGTCGTAAGTGGATTTTTTGATACGTCATAATTTTAAAAACGAAGATATTTTTATCAATTTGTTTTATTTTTAAATAAAACATAAAGCAAATTTAAGAAACAGAAATAAAAAAAATTACTAGTTATTAATCATATTAATATTATATTATTAATATGAGAAACTATTAGTAATAGAAACATGGAAATATTAAGTAATAAGTGTACTGAAAATAAGATTACAATCAATAAATCTTAAAAGGAGACGTCTACCACAGCAACCAAACGAAAATAAATGATTCGATTAACCTGAATTTTTGTTTTGACGCAAGAGTTATATATACCTTGCCCAATCCACTCCGATTGGAATTGACTAAGCGGGTATTTTTTCCACATTCATAGGAGTTCGTCTATGTTTCTGCTTTACGAATATGATATTTTCTGGGCATTTTTAATAATATCAAGTGCTATTCCTGTTTTGGCATTTCTAATTTCCGGGGTTTTATCTCCAATTACGAAGGGGCCGGAGAAACTTTCTAGTTATGAATCAGGTATAGAACCGATCGGGGATGCTTGGTTACAATTTAGAATCCGTTATTATATGTTTGCTCTAGTTTTTGTTGTTTTTGATGTTGAAACCGTTTTTCTGTATCCGTGGGCAATGAGTTTCGATGTACTAGGGGTATCCGCTTTTATAGAAGCTTTCATTTTCGTGCTTATCCTAATTCTTGGTTTAGTTTATGCATGGCGAAAAGGAGCGTTGGAATGGTCTTAGTTCGTTTCCTGAATACTTGTACAATAACAATCAAAAAAAAGTAAAAAAAAACCATTGAAACAATTATGAATTCCATTAAGTTTCCCGTACTTGATCGAACAACAAAAAACTCAGTTATTTCAACTACGTTAAATGATCTTTCAAATTGGTCAAGACTTTCCAGCCTATGGCCGCTTCTTTATGGTACCAGTTGTTGTTTTATTGAATTTGCCTCATTAATAGGCTCCCGATTTGACTTTGATCGTTATGGGCTAGTACCAAGATCAAGTCCTAGACAGGCGGACCTTATTTTAACAGCAGGTACAGTAACAATGAAAATGGCTCCTTCTTTAGTGAGATTATATGAACAAATGCCTGAACCAAAGTATGTTATTGCTATGGGAGCGTGTACAATTACAGGGGGGATGTTCAGTACCGATTCTTATAGTACTGTTCGAGGGGTTGATAAGCTAATTCCTGTAGATGTCTATTTGCCGGGTTGTCCACCTAAACCAGAGGCTGTTATAGACGCTATAACAAAGCTTCGTAAGAAAATAGCTAGAGAAATCTATAAGGATCGAATTAGACCTCAACGGGGTAATCGGTGTTTTACTACCAATCACAAGTTTTTTGTTGTACGCAGTACACAGACTGGAAATTATGATCAAGAATTACTCTATCCACCATCATCTACTTCAGAGATCTCTACTGAAACATTTTTTAAATACAAAAGCCCAGTATCTTCCCACGAATTAGTGAATTAGGGAGGATTTGAGAGAATAAGAAAAAAATCTTCATAAATTAGAACTCATGGTAAATGTGAAATACTTAAATTTATATAAAAAAGGTGTGGGGGAAATAAAAAAGATGCAGGGCACTTTGTCCGTTTGGCTAGCCAAACGCGGGCTGGTTCATAGATCGTTGGGCTTCGATTACCAAGGAATAGAGACTTTACAAATAAAGCCCGAAGATTGGCATTCTATTGCTGTAATTTTATATGTATATGGTTACAATTATTTACGTTCCCAATGTGCCTATGATGTGGCACCAGGTGGCCTCTTAGCCAGTGTGTATCATCTTACGAGAATAGAATATGGTGTCAATCAAGCGGAAGAAGTTTGCATAAAAGTATTTACTCACAGGAGTAATCCCAGAATTCCATCTGTTTTCTGGGTTTGGAAAAGTACGGATTTTCAAGAACGGGAATCTTATGATATGTTAGGAATCACTTATGATAGCCATCCGCGGCTGAAACGGATCTTAATGCCCGAAAGTTGGATAGGGTGGCCTTTACGTAAGGATTATATTGCCCCCAATTTTTATGAAATACAAGATGCTTATTGAATGATAAAAAATTTGAATGATAAAAATGAGTCTTAGTTTCTACAACTACGGACCTTCGCGGAATATTTTGAATTCGAGTCGTTTTTAGATCAAACAAACAGAAGAATTAAGGTCTTATTCATATTATTATAGATAGCTTAATCTCCAATTTGAAAGATACTTTTTTCCTAAAAGCCGAGCCAATAGGATGAACTAAAAAAAAAAAAAAGAGTTCTGCATTATGAACTTTGTATCGCGCACATAACTTAGTCAACTTTAGTCACATAACTGGGAATGAATAAATAAGATTGGAAAGCAATACAATAAATGGGGGGGTTAAAATTCTATTTCTATTGTATCTAATCTAATGAATCTTGGGGGTATTTCTGCCCTTCAACGATAGATACTATAGATAGATATAGATAGATAGATATAGATAGATATAGATCTTTTTTTTTACTTTTTTTTATTCTTTCAACCAGAACTTTCCTTTCGAATATGTATTAGGTATAAAGTCTTATACATTTTTTTTGAACGGATGGATCCACAACATGAACAAAAAAGAGAGGGGGATAAAGGATTATTGCACTTTTTTTACTAAAGATACGTTTAATTTGAAGACTATAAACTTATCAAAATTAATCAATCCTATGCCAAGAACCAGATTTGAACTGGTGCAAGGATTTTCAGTCCTATGCCAAGAACCAGATTTGAACTGGTGACACGAGGATTTTCAGTCCTCTGCTCTACCAACTGAGCTATCCCGGCCATTACCGAAGTATCATTCTCATTTTATGAGATGACTTAGGTCTATGTCAATTAAAAGAAACGCAAAAGTAGTAAATGAAAAAAGTTTTGGACCGGGAATTTATTGGATCTTCGAAAAGAAGACTTTCTAAGTTTTAGAATGAAAAATTATTTAGATTCGAAATAATTCAAATCGATAGTTCTTTCTCATTTGTATATGTATGATATATCCCACAAGACTTGTATATAATAAGAAAAGAAATTCGAGTTTGTAAAAGTGTCGGATGAATGAAAAAAGATCAATGAATTCTTGAATAACTAAAAAAAGGGTAAGGTGTCAAACAGACTTTTTTAGGGAGTAGGGTTGGGGATAGAGGGACTTGAACCCTCACGATTTTAAAAGTCAACGGATTTTCATCTTACTATAAATTTCATTGTTGTCAGTATTGACATGTAGAATGGGACTCTATCTTTATTCTCGTCCGATTAATAAGTTCCACCAAGGATCTATCAGACTATGAAGTGAATCGTTTGATTCAACACAAGGGATTGAACTCCATTTGTTAGAACAGCTTCCATTGAGTCTCTGCACCTATCCCGCTTTCTAAACTCTGGTTTGTTCGCGTAACCCAGGATTTGGCTCAGGATTGCCCATTGTTAATTCCAGGGTTTCTCTGAATTTGAAAGTTATCACTTAGTAGGTTTCCATACCAAGGCTCAATCCAATTAAGTCCGTAGCGTCTACCAATTCCGCCATATCCCCCTTTTTGCTTTGAGATTAGGATCTCATTATGATGTCTTTCCACTTTTTCTTATGACGAAACCTTGGAATTCATTACATACAGATACTTATTTTATTTCTTTGGTATCTTCTTGCATTTTTTTTAGCCCCATCCATATTGATTTAGTTTAATCAACAAAGATTCTATCATTTTTGTATTTGCAATTCAATATGGTTATATATTAGAGAACATATATATGTTCTTCCTTTTCTCATCGTTGTCTTCAATTTTAAGAAATAGTCGAACGGTCGATTCGTTTTTTTTACTTCCATGAAAAGAAATTTATGATCATTATTGAAACTTAGAATTCTACAATGTGCAATGTAAAAAGATTATAAGTCTACTTCGTAGATTTGAAATTCGAATAATTCTAAAAAAGTATATTCGAAATGAATATTCGAATATTCATTCTAATAATTCTATAAAATAATAAAGAATATAAAAAGAGAAAAAGTATCAAATAATAATAATTGCATGAGGTTAGAACAAAAAAACCAAGAATTTCAAATCAGATATCATTTAACTTTAAAAAAAAAGCTTTCCGGTCTAATTAAAATTTTCTTATTTAGAAACTCATGAAATCAAAATTAGAAAGTCGATATATTGCTATATTATATTAATTCATTAAGGTTTTGTTTTATTTATTTAATGATAGTCACTATTTATTTGAGCTATATTCTGTTCTAGAATATCGAAAATATGATGAATTCTAAATAGATAAGGAAAAATATGAATAGAATAGTTAATTAATACGATCTAGTAGTTTAGTGAATTTGTATACACTATTTTAGTTGAGCCCGCTTAGCTCAGAGGTTAGAGCATCGCATTTGTAATGCGATGGTCATCGGTTCGATTCCGATAGCCGGCTTTTACATAGTTTTTCATTTTTTTTACATGATTTTTAATGTACTTTCAAAAAAAATAAGATTGAAAAGACTTCTTTCACCTTTTTCCAAGAGTTACCACGCCATTTATATTATGTCATATAAACTTCCATATAGGAATATATATTGGGGTAAAAGGGTTAGATCTTGGCAAAATAAATGAAGAAAATAAAGGAAAATTTTTGTGATTTATTGATTTATATATATTGTATATACAATAAAAAAAATCTGTATATTGAGAGAATATATCTTCTGACTCTTTGTATTCCAATAGTTTATTGGAGTGGATTTTACGTTATTTATCATTATCATTTAGTTCAGTTTTAATTTTGTTTAGTTTTTGTACAATTTCAATAAAAAAAGGAGTCTTTATGTCACGTTACCGAGGGCCTCGTTTTAAAAAAATACGCCGTCTGGGGGCTTTACCGGGACTAACTAGTAAAAGGCCTAGGGCAGGAAGCGATCTTAGAAACCAATCACGCTCCGGAAAAAAATCTCAATATCGTATTCGTTTAGAAGAAAAACAAAAATTGCGTTTTCATTATGGTCTTACAGAACGCCAATTACTTAAATATGTTCGTATCGCCGGAAAAGCTAAGGGGTCAACGGGTCAAGTTTTATTACAATTACTTGAAATGCGTTTGGATAACATCCTTTTTCGGTTGGGTATGGCTTTGACTATTCCTCAAGCGCGCCAATTAGTTAACCATGGGCATATTTTAGTTAATGGTCGTATAGTTGATATACCAAGTTATCGATGCAAACCCCGAGATATTATTACAGTGAAGGATGAACAAAACTCTAGAACTTTGGTTCAAAATCTTCTTGAGTCATCTGCCCCCGAGGAATTGCCAAACCATCTGACTCTTCACACATTCCAATATGAAGGGTTAGTCAATCAAATAATAGATAGGAAATGCGTCGGTTTGAAAATAAATGAATTGCTTGTCGTAGAATATTACTCTCGCCAGACTTAAAAAACCTAAGTGAAGTAAAAAAAAATCACTAAAAACAAGAGTTCGGACAACTCCCCTTTGCCCGCTTTTTTGATTAAAACTAAAAAGGGACAAGGTAAGGGATTTTGTCGGGGAATCTTTTTCCTATTCATGTATCATAGATTGGTAGGGAGGTTTGGATCCCTTGTTTGCTCTTCCCAGCATTTTCCATAGCAAAGAAATGTAGATTTTATATCTAGAAAAATTGGAAGTAGATAGAATATTTTTTTATAAAAAACGAGTCCGCTTTTATGTTAGTTCGTACTATAAAATTCCTTTGTTTGTGAGAAAATTTTCTCACAAAAGAAAAGTTAAAGGAAATAAAAAGAGTTATAGAATGGATTACTACCTATGCCAAGATCGCGTATAAATGGAAATTTTATTGATAAAACCTTTACAATTGTAGCCGATATCTTATTACGAGTCATTCCGACAACTTCCGGAGAAAAAGAGGCATTTACTTATTACAGAGATGGTGCGATTTGATTATCATTATCATTTTTTTCTATTTCTCACCGATTTGGAATAGAAAAAAATGAGTATTGAAAAAAATCTACGCTTTTGAAGGTGAAGTTTATAATATAAAAAAGCAATCCCTTCTGTCATGTATCCACGATTAGTGCAGCCTTAGATGCTTCAATTATGAATTCTAGTATTGAGCAAAAGGTTTTTTACCTACGGTTCCCGTATTACAGATCAATCCTACTAGACTAATACAATATACGAATAGGAGGCACAGGGGAAGAAGCACTACGCCGAGAAATCAACAACACGAAAACTTTCTTCAAAAAGATTCCTTTTCTTTCTTCTTCTTTGGGATTGGGACTAATTAAAATGGTTGGAACAATAAACATCCATCTCGTCCGTACTTTGGATACCCGTATAACCATTGAAGACTGTTGAAGTGACTAATTCCTGGAAATTTAGGGGCGTTGAGAACAAAGAAATTGTTATAGTTTCCTTTTTTTTTTTATCTAGTATGAATATGAATCCACTTGGTAGTAAGAAAAGATCTTTTACAAGAAGGTTGGCTAGGGATTTCTTGTAAAAACATTAGCCCCGCTTAGTTCATAATGACATCAAATTTTTCCATATCCATATATTTATTATTTTCATTATGCACCTAAAGGAGGAGCCGTATGAGATGAAAATCTCACATACGGTTCTGAAACGGAGAATTCGTTAAAGCGAATGACGACCGTAACGGATGTCGGCTCAATCTGAAGGAAATTATGCGGAAGCATTACAGAATTATTATGAAGCTATGCGACTAGAAATTGACCCCTATGATCGAAGTTATATACTCTATAATATAGGCCTTATCCACACAAGTAATGGGGAACATACCAAAGCTTTAGAATATTATTTTCGGGCATTAGAACGAAACCCCTTTTTACCACAAGCTTTTAATAATATGGCTGTGATCTGTCATTACGTGCGACTATCTCCACTATAGAAAAAAAGAACGAACAGCTAGTCAATGAAATACTAGAAAAAAAAAAAGGCTTTCTACATAAGCATCGTCCAAAACGATTTTTTATCAGCTGTAGCAAATAAATAAACTTCATGGATCGAAATATGAAGTGAAGACTAGATATGCCTAAATACTTTATTTTCTATGGATAAAAAAAGATTTAATTGATAGAGGAAGCACCGTAAAGATCAACTGGAAAGGTTTTGGACCGATACAACAAGAGCTGTTTATTTATATCATAATATGAGATAAATCTTAGAAATCTACTTATGTAATAGAGTGGATCCCCTAAGGTATTGAGCAGCGGTGTAGCATCAGATCCTAAAGACAGTAAGTCTTTTTCTTTTTTATGAAGTATGAAAAAAAGTCTTTTTCAACGATTCTATATAAATTTATATATGAAAGCGGGATAGTTACCTTTCAGAAAATTCTAATATCTAATAACAGTGGACATGCCTTTTTTTTTCTGAAGGTAGGAGAAAAGATAAAACTTATTATTAGATTAATTAATATATTAATTAAATCAAAACGAAAGTTTGAAACTCATGTAATTACTCTCTTTTGTTTAATCCAAGAAAAACCGAATGAATATCTATAAGAAATCTCATTCAATTAGATATAAAGTTAAAGTAGGTTAAAGTGAAAAAAACTGGTACACCAAAACAAAAGAGTTGGTTGTCGAGCCGTATGAGGTAGGAAACTCTCAAGTACGGTTCTCAGGGAGGGAATTGACCCGCCTATTCCGACCGTGGAGAACAGGCCATTCAACAAGGAGATTCTGAAATGGCGGAGGCTTGGTTTGCTCAAGCCGCCGAGTATTGGAAACAGGCTATAACGCTTACTCCTGGTAATTATATTGAAGCACAGAATTGGTTGACGATCACGAGGCGCTTCGAATAAGAACTTTTTCTTTGTTTCTTTTTTTTTTATTCTATAATATATCTTTATTTGTTTTTACAATTAATTGTTTTTTAGTTTCTTGGCCCTCTCGGTCAAATAAACCAGATTCTTTTTTCTATCAGAAGAACCAATCCCAGAAAAAAATTTCATTATATCCTTTTCTCAAATCGTTCTATTTAATCTGGTATTCTCTAGGGATAAGTAGTACATGAATATGAGAATATCTATAATATCTATATCTAGTTTTTTCTATTTTTTTCTTTTCGACTATTAAAACGAATAAAAGGGATTTGAAAATGACTAAATATCAATACTAGAATGTTTCTTAGTAATGACTAATAAGCGGTTATTGAAATAGGATAATATCCTCTATTTAAAACATAAAAAATAGGCTATATTTCGGAACTTATAATTGAAATATGAATACACTAGATTAGGTTATAAAAAAAAATTATTTGTGTACCAATACTAATGTAAAGGTGCGAAAACGCTTTTTAATAAAAAAAAAAAGGGGGGGGGTCCGTTGAGCACCCTATGGATATGTCATAATAGATCCGAACACTTGCCCCAGATCGACTTCCAGATCATAATTGCTCTAGTGAATAACTAAAGAAAATGGATGAATAGATGGGAGATAGAAGAGAAAGAACAAAATTCTAAGCATCTATCATCGGTTCACTAATTATTTGAGTGACTGTTGGCGGGTTTCTTTGTATGTGTTGTCCGGAAAGAGGAGGACTCAATGATTATTCGTTCGCCGGAACCAGAAGTCAAAATTTTGGTAGATAGGGATCCCATAAAAACTTCTTTCGAGGAATGGGCTAA
>NW_026016415.1:32500-35000 GCF_020379485.1 Brassica napus
TGGATTATCCATAAAGTTCGAATAGATTCTTCCTGGGTCGATGCCCGAGCGGTTAATGGGGACGGACTGTAAATTCGTTGGCAATATGTCTACGCTGGTTCAAATCCAGCTCGGCCCAATAATTCGCTGTCTACATAACCTTTTTTGTTTTGCATAATTGACAGAGAAGGGTAAGAAAAAAGTCAAATATCTGGGTATATTTCGACTTTACTTTTTTCTTTATTTCTTGTGGCTCGTTACTTTTTGTTTCCATAAAAAATTACAATAAAAAATAGATTATCAATCGATTTTAGAATAATGCAAGGATTACTAGTAATCGGCCTTGATATCACTTTAGTGATATCCATATAGATATCAATATATTACTTGTGATTTTCTTTGTTACAAAACACTAATTTGAATCTAAAATTGAAATGATTATGATGAAATCATAAGAAGGAATATGTAAGCTACCCGCTTTATTTCCATGGGATTGTAGTTCAATTGGTCAGAGCACCGCCCTGTCAAGGCGGAAGCTGCGGGTTCGAGCCCCGTCAGTCCCGGCGGATTCAATTAAAAAAAAAGACATAAACTCCCCTTTTTGTTTCTGGGCAAGGGGATCAAAATGGTTTCGGTTATCTTTTTGTTTTATTTTTCTTTTTTCATCAAGCAAAAGAAAGGGGTATTTCTTTTGCACCAATTTAAAGACATATGTAAATTAGTATAATTATAATTATTGAGAGCATTCACCACTTCAAGAACGAGATACTGTATGGGGTTTCCTCTTTTTGTCAATTAATCTCCCATTAACTCGTGTAGGAAAATAAAATAGGATAGCGTATAATACGTTTGCCAAGAGTACCTATATATACTTTTGTTTCTATGAAGTCAAGGAAGTGAAAATAGTTCGAATCCAACCAAGTAAAGAGGATGTTTCAAAAAAAAAGATCAAATTAGTCTTCCCTAATGAATATGCTCTTTTTAAAGATTAGAGTCGATGTCGAAGAAAAACTCGTAAGAAAATTTAATATAGTTAATTTTTTGGAATATTTTCGTTTTTTTTTTTCGGGACTCGTCTTTATCACATTTCCTTTGTTTTACAAAAAGATCATAGACCCTTACAAAAACAAAATTTTGAAAATTTCAAATTGAAATTTCGTACTTGTTTTCTCTATTTGATTTCTATTGTTTATTTAAGGTTCTTTAGAAACTCTTTTTATAAACAATCGAAGTATAAAAGGTTTTTTATGATATTTCATCAGATGATTGTACAAGGAAAGTACTAGGTTGTAGAAAAGAAAGCGGTGAAAAAGAATCATAAATAAATAGTTTTTTATTGGATCAGGAATCTCATTATGTATTCGGTGTGGATAAAAGATCTTCCTATGTTATACTATTAAATTCTTGACGATGAATCGATTTTATAGCTCCGATATTGTTATTCATGATATTTCTTTCATTCGATATCATCGAAATCTAATTCATCTGAGTGAGTTTACAAGCGAAAGATTTCTCATCTCTATGGGATTAAATCCCGAGATATTCCAAAGAAAAAAAAATAAATAATAAACGATTTAATTATGGAAGTCAATATTCTTGCATTTATTGCTACTGCACTCTTCATTCTCGTTCCTACTGCTTTTTTGCTTATAATTTACGTAAAAACGGTTAGTCAAAATAATTAATTTGAATACAATTTGACTATCAATGACAAAAAAGGATGTCAATTTCTCGTCTTAAATGAAAGGAATGCATTAGATTCAGTAGTATCCTAAGGGGCCCGCTAGTATGGTAGAAAGAGATCTCTTTCTACCATACTAGCCATTATGGTTATTGTAATGTATAAAGATACAAGTGAAATATCTTAATATAAAGGAATCCACCCATATCTCTCTTTTTCTTTATAAATGTAAATATAAATTAATATAGAATATGAAATCTATGTACATACTTTCTCAATTTCATTTGTTTGTTTGATCCATTTAATACGGATAATCCGAATTCGATGGAAACCTCTTGAGATTTCGAAAGGGGGTTATCCCATGAATGGTTAACGGTATAAACTCTGATATCAAAAAATAAAATGAGTCAATAAAACAAAACATAAATCCAATTTCTAAAAAAAGATCTTAAAAAAAATTGCCGGCCGGTCTAGAAAACTAAAACAATTGATACAGGTTGATAGAGTTTGATTATTATCGCAATTAGGAGTACTTCTAGAGTCCACTTCTTCCCCACACTACGAGAGAGAGGGAAAATGTAAAAACTACCATTAAACCAGCCCATGCGAGACTTACTATATCCATGTGAATTCTGTCCCCTATGAATATGAAGAAACTTTTCCATTATTGTTCACTAATAATAGTGAAATCACTGGTGCAGAGTCAAAAAAAGGGAGAGATATTTGGTCACCATTGATGAACTACTCCAAAAAATCCACTTATCTTATACTGAGTTATTCTTAATTATAGAATTTCTAGTAGAATCGACAAGATGTAAACACAAGTAAACAGATACTTTT
>NW_026016416.1:0-129167 GCF_020379485.1 Brassica napus
ATCACCTGATTTGAAAGTGGGATAACTTCTTCATCCCACTCCTATGAGATTTATTCAACTCCTAGGTGATTCCCACCACTTTATGTATCCAAATCAAGCTTCTTACAAAGAGATTCATCCTGGTTGATTGGACGACGAAGAAGCTTTGCTATTCCCAAACTGGGAACTGGAATCACCTGATTTGAAAGTGGGATAACTTCTTCATCTCAACTCCTATGAGATTTATTCAACTTCCTGGTGATTCTCCTCCCCCACTTTATGTATCCAAATCAAGCTTCTACAAAGAGATTCATCCTGGTTTGATTGGAACGACGAAGAAGCTTTGCTATTCCCAACTGGGAAACTGGAATCACCTGATTTGAAAGTGATAACTTTTTCATCCTAACTCCCATGAGATTTATTCAACTCCTTTTGATTCTCCACCATTTTATGTATCCAAATAAAGCTTCTTACAAATGATTCATCCTGGTTTGATTGGAACGACGAAGAAGCTGTGCTATTCCCAAACTGGGAAACTGGCTCACCTGATTTGAAATGGGATAACTTCTTCTTGCCAACTCCTATGAGATTTATTCAACTTTCTGGTGATTCTCCACCACTTTATGTATCCAAATCAGCTTCTTACAAAGTGATTCATCCTGGTTTGGTTGGAACGACGAAGAAGCTGTGCTATTCCCAAACTGGAAAACTGGAATCCCTGATTTGAAAGTGGGATAACTTCTCATCCTAACTCCCATGAGATTTTTCAACTTCCTGGTGATTCTCCACCATTTTATGTATCCAAATCAAGCTTCTTACAAAGTGATTCATCCTGGTTTGATTGGACACGAAGAAGCTGTCTATTCCCAAACTGGGAAACTGGAATCACCTGATTTGAAAATGGGATAACTTCTCTTGCCAACTCCTATGAGATTTATTCAACTTCCTGGTGATTCTCCACACTTTATGTATCCAAATCAAGCTTCTCACAAAAGATTCATCCTGGTTTGATTGGAACGACGAAGAAGCTGTGCTATTCCCAAACTGGGAAACTGGAATCACCTGATTTGAAAGTGGGATAATTTCTTCATCCCAACTCCTATGAGATTTATTCAACTTCCTGGTGATTCTCCACCACTTTATGTATCCAAATCAAGCTTCTTACAAAGTGATTCATCCTGGTTTGATTGTAACGACAAAGAAGCTGTCCTATTCCCAAACTGAGAACTGGAATCACCTGATTTGAAAGTGGGATAACTTCTTCATCCCAACTCCTATGAGATTTATTCAACTTCCTGGTGATTCTCCACCACTTTATGTATCCAAATCAAGCTTCTCACAAAGAGATTCATCCTGGTTTGATTGGAACGACGAAGAAGCTTTGCTATTCCCAAACTGGGAAACTGGAATCACCTGATTTGAAAGTGGGATAATTTCTTCATCCCAACTCCTATGAGATTTATTCAACTTCCTGGTGATTCTCCACCACTTTATGTATCCAAATCAAGCTTCTTACAAATGATTCATCCTGGTTTGATTGGAACGACGAAGAAGCTGTGCTATTCCCAAACTGGAAACTGGAATCACCTGATTTGAAAGTGGGATAACTTCTTCATCCCAACTCCTATGAGATTTATTCAACTTCCTGGTGATTCTCCACTACTTTATGTATCCAAATCAAGCTTCTCACAAAGTGATTCATCCTGGTTTGATTGGAACGACGAAGAAGCTGTGCTATTCCCAAACTGGGAAACTGGAATCACCTGATTTGAAAGTGGGATAACTTCTTCATCCCAACTCCTATGAGATTTGTTCAACCTCCTGGTGATTCTCCACCACTTTATGTATCCAAATCAAGCTTCTCACAAAGTGATTCATCCTGGTTTGATTGGAACAACGAAGAAGTTGTGCTATTCCCAAACTGGAAAACTGAATCACCTGATTTGAAAGTGGGATAACTTCTTCATCTAACTCCCATGAAATTTATTCAACTTCCTGGTGATTCTCCACCATTTTATGTATCCAGATCAAGCTTCTTACAAAGTGATTCATCCTGGTTGGATTGGAACGACGAAGAAGCTTTGCTATTCCCAAACTGGGAAACTGGAATCACCTGATTTGAAAATGGGATAACTTCTTCTTGCCAACTCCTATGAGATTTATTCAACTTCCTGGTGATTCTCCACCACTTTATGTATCCAAATCAAGCTTCTTACAAAGTGATTCATCGTGGTTTGATTGGAACGACGAAGAAGCTGTGCTATGTTGACTTGAAGAAAAGAAATGGAGTGGTGAAGGGTTGAGTTGAGATTGAGTCTTGAGCAAGAATAGGGCAAGACATCCGGAGATTGAATGTCAAGGCTTTGGGAGTGTCTAAAGGTGTCTAGAAGTGCTCATATAGCTGTGCAAAGATAGGGCCAAGTCCAGGAGGGACTTAGAAGTGTGTTTGGGAGCAAATGGGCGAGTGTGCAAGGTTAGGGCGAGGCAGTACGGATTGGTACGGACCTGTACGGACCGGGACAACCCGAGAGTGCACAACTCGACCATTTGAGGTGTTTTGGATTGTGCAAAGTCCGGCCAAGTTGTGCAAAGTTAGGGCGTGATCAGAACGTGTCCTAGAGGCTTTGTGCATACTTAGGGCTGATAAGCATGATCTGGTCGTGTGGAATCAAAAGAGCATCAAGAGAAGATGCCTTGTGGATGGAAGCAAGCGACCAATGGGAGCTCTCTTGGTGATGATTGGCTACTTTGGTCCAAGACAGGCTGGCTGTTGCTGTAAAGGAAAGACCAGCCTTGACTATGTATCTGGACAGATACAAGGAAAGATTCAGAGGAGCCTTAGAAGCACAATCAGAGCCAAGCCTCCTCATCCAATCAGGCGCCAGCTCTCTCTCCACCAATCAAGATGTATCACACAGATTGGGACTGATCCAACTCCTCATCTTAGCCATCCATCCTTCAAGAGTCATTTCTATCCATTAGATTTAGGTTTATGAGAATGCAAAGTTGTAAACCTTATAAAAGGAGATGTGTGGGCGATTTTGTAAACCCTTAAGGGAGTTTGGGGGTTTTCCCCTCTCCACTTCATAATGAAATGTGTTCTTGAATCAGATTCTCTTTAATCTCTCCCTTTCTTATACTCTTAATCTCTCAAAGTCTCTTGTTTCTGATTTAAGTAAACACATAAACACTCTTATAAACTCTCTCTCTAAAATCACCTAAAACAAACTCTAATCTTCTCAGCTTGCTCCATTGGAGCTTATACACACACACAACCTGAGATCTCTGAAAATCTCATATGGTATCAGAGCCAGGTTCATGTGAACTTGGTTCTTTCTTCCGCTGAAGCTCCAAGCTCTCCCATGTTGTTTGAAGCAAGAAGAAGCTGTCTGTTCTATCCGGCTGTTCAACACCTCAAGAGGCAGGCGTGTTCATCCTGGAGTCCAGAAGCTGTCTGCTGCTGTTCCTTATCATCCCATGTCGCCCTTGAAGAAAGAAGATCCAAGGAAACAAAGGCAATGGAGTGGATTAGCTACCCTCTCTAACAAAGCCAGTTCCGGGTTCTTGCTATTCAAAGTCCAAGAAGAAGTTTCTCAAGAAGAAAGCTTGCTGCTTGTACTGGTGTGGCGTGTACAACATGGAGAAAGGTGGGAGCTAAGACATGGTGGTTCAAAAGGAAAGGTCCATGGAAGATGGAGGCGTTGGAGTGCACACTAACAACTCAGAATCTGTCCAATGGAATCAAGGATCTATACAAAGGTCCTTGGCTGTAAGAAAGTTCTTTCCTTTTGTATAAAGCTTGAGTATATTGACAGGTTGTGTTGTGATTGAAAACTTGTGGATGTTTAAAGATTGCTAGATATGAAATGTTTAGAATCTGTCCCAAGATACTAGAGAGTTGTGAATGGTGATTGAGAGTTGAAAAGCTTGCCTCGGTTCTATAATGATTGTATAGGATACTAGATGTGTCTGATCCTGTTTACTTTCATTGATTGAAACCGAGTAGTATAATAAAGCTTAGAGTGTTGTTGCTGCCTTAGGTTGATGCACTTGGATTCAAGTCTAAGATGCAGTTAAGGCAGAAGTTAACATGGCCTAAGTAACTTGTATTGAATCTGTTTAGATCTTGCATATACTTAGGGAGATTGCTTGCAAAGATTAGAACTGGAATATGTCTTGTGTAATCTGTTGCAATGCTTGTGATATTGGTGATCAACCTTGATGATGTTTCAAGGATTGATACCAATACCTTTGTGTCTTATCTTTGCTGGAGTTTGAGTGGTGTTTCAGGTTCACAAGAAGTGTTCTTTGCTCACCATCCATCCAAGTAGAAGAGGAAGACTTTGCCATTGTTAAAGCAATGGAGAAAGGCTTGTGTGTATGGCCGGTTAAGATAGCGCAGCTAGTGATAGTGATGTGCTCCTGGTTCATGAAGACACACATGTAAAGGTCATCACCTAAGTCTTGGGGAGACTGATGACCTGAAGGCATTGGAGCTGAAGGCAAAGGCAGATCGGTTGGCTTAAGCGCAGCTGTAGGCGGTGATGCGCTCCCGGTTTGAAGTCTCATTGAGGCTCACTTCAAGCTTGCACCTATACTGAGTCAAGCTTGAGGTGGGGATTCAAGTGAGCTACCAGAAGATCCTCTAAGCTCAATGACCTGGTTCCTCAAGGCCATTGCAAGCTGATCATGTGTAGATGCAGCCGAAGTAGAGTGAAGAAGAAAGCAACTCAATGAGCTTCTAATGAGAAGTACTTGGAGAGTAAGCTGAGGTATCTCCTCAGTGCAATGGTGGTTAAGTGGGGAAGTAAGCATCAAGTCTGAAGAAGATGGAGGTGTTCCCACAAGGTTGTTCATGAAGCTTAGTATGCGCTCACCTTCAAGCTTGGACCTTCCCTATACTCGGTCTCAAGCTTGAGGGGGAGTGTTAGTGAGCTTGTGTGATGAAAGGAGAAGCTGTTAAGCTTGGCAAGTGAGGACTCAAGTGGCGAAATGAAGAGACCACTCCTCACCATCTTAAACAAGGGAGTAAACCTGAACTTATCTCTTTAATATATATACATGATAGGTTTATCTCTTGAGGACTGATACACTTGTGGAATGTTGTATCAGGTACTTGGATACTCAATGAGCAGGAGCTAGGCGTGTCTTACCTGATGGAGATGGCAAGAAGCCACGAGAGAAGGGAAGACTCAGGCCGGTCCAAAGAAGAGTTCCAAGAAGTGTTGGTGGTGTGCAATGAACTGATGATCAACATTGCATCACGAGAAGAGGCCATGATCCAGAGTCTTTGTGTCCCTTACATTGCTGGTAAGGCACAAAGACTCACTGGCCAATCCCTAGGCCTTGGAGGCTTTACTCTTTTTCCCTCATCAAGGTTTTGTCCCAAAGGGTTTTCCTTGGTGAGGTTTTTAATGAGGAAGTTCTTCAAGGTTCCAAGCTTGACTTAGGATCAGCTAAAGTCAAGCTTGAGGGGGAGTGTTGACTTGAAGAAAAGAAATGGAGTGGTGAAGGGTTGAGTTGAGATTGAGTCTTGAGCAAGAATAGGGCAAGACATCCGGAGATTGAATGTCAAGGCTTTGGGAGTGTCTAAAGGTGTCTAGAAGTGCTCATATAGCTGTGCAAAGATAGGGCCAAGTCCAGGAGGGACTTAGAAGTGTGTTTGGGAGCAAATGGGCGAGTGTGCAAGGTTAGGGCGAGGCCGTACGGATTGGTACGGACCTGTACGGACCGGGACAACCCGAGAGTGCACAACTCGACCATTTGAGGTGTTTTGGGATTGTGCAAAGTCCGGGCCAAGTTGTGCAAAGTTAGGGCGTGATCAGAACGTCTCCTAGAGGCTTTGTGCATACTTAGGGCTGATAAGCATGATCTGGTCGTGTGGAATCAAAAGAGCATCAAGAGAAGATGCCTTGTGGATAGCATGGAAGCAAGCGACCAATGGGAGCTCTCTTGGTGATGATTGGCTACTTTGGTCCAAGACAGGCTGGCTGTTGCTGTAAAGGAAAGACCAGCCTTGACTATGTATCTGGACAGATACAAGGAAAGATTCAGAGGAGCCTTAGAAGCACCAATCAGAGCCAAGCCTCCTCATCCAATCAGGCGCCAGCTCTCTCTCCACCAATCAAGATGTATCACGCAGATTGGGACTGATCCAACTCCTCATCTTAGCCATCCATCCTTCAAGAGTCATTTCTATCCATTAGATTTAGGTTTATGAGAATGCAAAGTTGTAAACCTTATAAAAGGAGATGTGTGGGCGATTTTGTAAACCCTTAAGGGAGTTTGGGGGTTTTCCCCTCTCCACTTCATAATGAAATGTGTTCTTGAATCAGATTCTCTTTAATCTCTCCCTTTCTTATACTCTTAATCTCTCCAAATCTCTTGTTTCTGATTTAAGTAAACACATAAACACTCTTATAAACTCTCTCTCTAAAATCACCTAAAACAAACTCTAATCTTCTCAGCTTGCTCCATTGGAGCTTATACACACACACAACCTGAGATCTCTGAAAATCTCATATGCTATTCCCAAACTGGGAAACTGGAATCACCTGATTTGAAAGTGGGATAACTTCTTCATCCTAACTCCCATGAGATTTATTCAACTTCCTGGTGATTCTCCACCATTTTATGTATCCAGATCAAGCTTCTTACAAAGTGATTCATCCTGGTTTGATTGGAACGACGAAGAAGCTATGCTATTCCCAAACTGGGAAACTGGAATCACCTGATTTGAAAATGGGATAACTTCTTCTTGCCAACTCCTATGAGATTTATTCAACTTCCTGGTGATTCTCCACCACTTTATGTATCCAAATCAAGCTTCTCACAAAGAGATTCATCCTGGTTTGATTGGAACGACGAAGAAGCTTTGCTATTCCCAAACTGGGAAACTGGAATCACCTGATTTGAAAGTGGGATAATTTCTTCATCCCAACTCCTATGGGATTTATTCAACTTC
This sequence comes from Brassica napus, assembly GCF_020379485.1. Classification (NCBI taxonomy): domain Eukaryota; kingdom Viridiplantae; phylum Streptophyta; class Magnoliopsida; order Brassicales; family Brassicaceae; genus Brassica; species Brassica napus. Next base: position 6,944 of record NW_026016416.1, read on the forward strand.
CTGGTGATTCTCCACCACTTTATGTATCCAAATCAAGCTTCTTACAAAGAGATTCATCCTGGTTTGATTGGAACGACGAAGAAGCTATGCTATTCCCAAACTGGGAAACTGGAATCACCTGATTTGAAAGTGGGATAACTTCTTCATCCCAACTCCTATGAGATTTATTCAACTTCCTGGTGATTCTCCACCACTTTATGTATCCAAATCAAGCTTCTCACAAAGAGATTCATCCTGGTTTGATTGGAACGACGAAGAAGCTTTGCTATTCCCAAACTGGGAAACTGGAATCACCTGATTTGAAAGTGGGATAATTTCTTCATCCCAACTCCTATGAGATTTATTCAACTTCCTGGTGATTCTCCACCACTTTATGTATCCAAATCAAGCTTCTTACAAAATGATTCATCCTGGTTTGATTGGAACGACGAAGAAGCTGTGCTATTCCCAAACTGGGAAACTGGAATCACCTGATTTGAAAGTGGGATAACTTCTTCATCCCAACTCCTATGAGATTTATTCAACTTCCTGGTGATTCTCCACTACTTTATGTATCCAAATCAAGCTTCTCACAAAGTGATTCATCCTGGTTTGATTGGAACGACGAAGAAGCTTTGCTATTCCCAAACTGGGAAACTGGAATCACCTGATTTGAAAGTGGGATAACTTCTTCATCCCAACTCCTATGAGATTTGTTCAACCTCCTGGTGATTCTCCACCACTTTATCTATCCAAATCAAGCTTCTCACAAAGTGATTCATCCTGGTTTGATTGGAACAACGAAGAAGTTGTGCTATTCCCAAACTGGAAAACTGGAATCACCTGATTTGAAAGTGGGATAACTTCTTCATCCTAACTCCCATGAAATTTATTCAACTTCCTGGTGATTCTCCACCATTTTATGTATCCAGATCAAGCTTCTTACAAAGTGATTCATCCTGGTTTGATTGGAACGACGAAGAAGCTTTGCTATTCCCAAACTGGGAAACTGGAATCACCTGATTTGAAAATGGGATAACTTCTTCTTGCCAACTCCTATGAGATTTATTCAACTTCCTGGTGATTCTCCACCACTTTATGTATCCAAATAAAGCTTCTTACAAAGTGATTCATCGTGGTTTGATTGGAACGACGAAGAAGCTGTGCTATTCCCAAACTGGGAAACTGGAATCACCTGATTTGAAAGTGGGATAACTTCTTCATCTCAACTCCTATGAGATTTATTCAACTTCCTGGTGATTCTCCACCACTTTATGTATCCAAATCAAGCTTCTCACAAAGAGATTCATCCTGGTTTGATTGGAACGACGAAGAAGCTTTGCTATTCCCAAACTGGGAAACTGGAATCACCTGATTTGAAAGTGGGATAACTTCTTCCTCCCAACTCCTATGAGATTTATTCAACCTCCTGGTGATTCTCCACCATTTTATGTATCCAAATCAAGCTTCTTACAAAGTGATTCGTCCTGGTTTGGTTGGAACGACGAAGAAGCTGTGCTATTCCCAAACTGGGAAACTGGAATCACCTGATTTGAAAATGGGATAACTTCTTCTTGCCAACTCCTATGAGATTTATTCAACTTCCTGGTGATTCTCCACCACTTTATGTATCCAAATCAAGCTTCTTACAAAGTGATTCATCCTGGTTTGGTTGGAACGACGAAGAAGCTGTGCTATTCCCAAACTGGGAAACTGGAATCACCTGATTTGAAAGTGGGATAACTTCTTCATCCCAACTCCTATGAGATTTATTCAACTTCCTGGTGATTCTCCACCACTTTATGTATCCAAATCAAGCTTCTTACAAAGAGATTCATCCTGGTTTGATTGGAACGACGAAGAAGCTTTGCTATTCCCAAACTGGGAAACTGGAATCACCTGATTTGAAAGTGGGATAACTTCTTCATCTCAACTCCTATGAGATTTATTCAACTTCCTGGTGATTCTCCACCACTTTATGTATCCAAATCAAGCTTCTTACAAAGTGATTCATCCTGGTTTGATTGGAACGACGAAGAAGCTGTGCTATTCCCAAACTGGGAAACTGGAATCACCTGATTTGAAAATGGGATAACTTCTTCTTGCCAACTCCTATGAGATTTATTCAACTTCCTGGTGATTCTCCACCACTTTATGTATCCAAATTAAGCTTCTTACAAAGTGATTCATCCTGGTTTGGTTGGAACGACGAAGAAGCTGTGCTATTCCCAAACTGGAAAACTGGAATCACCTGATTTGAAAGTGGGATAACTTCTTCATCCTAACTCCCATGAGATTTATTCAACTTCCTGGTGATTCTCCACCATTTTATGTATCCAGATCAAGCTTCTTACAAAGTGATTCATCCTGGTTTGATTGGAACGACGAAGAAGCTATGCTATTCCCAAACTGGGAAACTGGAATCACCTGATTTGAAAATGGGATAACTTCTTCTTGCCAACTCCTATGAGATTTATTCAACTTCCTGGTGATTCTCCACCACTTTATGTATCCAAATCAAGCTTCTTACAAAGTGATTCATCGTGGTTTGATTGGAACGACGAAGAAGCTGTGCTATTCCCAAACTAGGAAACTGGAATCACCTGATATGAAAGTGGGATAACTTCTTCATCTCAACTCCTATGAGATTTATTCAACTTCCTGGTGATTCTCCACCACTTTATGTATCCAAATCAAGCTTCTCACAAAGAGATTCATCCTGGTTTGATTGGAACGACGAAGAAGCTTTGCTATTCCCAAACTGGGAAACTGGAATCACCTGATTTGAAAGTGGGATAACTTTTTCATCCTAACTCCCATGAGATTTATTCAACTTCCTGGTGATTCTCCACCATTTTATGTATCCAAATCAAGCTTCTTACAAAGTGATTCATCCTGGTTTGATTGGAACGACGAAGAAGCTGTGCTATTCCCAAACTGGGAAACTGGAATCACCTGATTTGAAAATGGGATAACTTCTTCTTGCCAACTCCTATGAGATTTATTCAACTTCCTGGTGATTCTCCACCACTTTATGTATCCAAATCAAGCTTCTTACAAAGTGATTCATCCTGGTTTGATTGGAACGACGAAGAAGCTGTGCTATTCCCAAACTGGGAAACTGGAATCACCTGATTTGAAAATGGGATAACTTCTTCTTGCCAACTCCTATGAGATTTATTCAACTTCCTGGTGATTCTCCACCACTTTGTATCCAAATCAAGCTTCTTACAAAGTGATTCATCCTGGTTTGATTGGAACGACGAAGAAGCTGTGCTATTCCCAAACTGGGAAACTGGAATCACCTGATTTGAAAATGGGATAACTTCTTCTTGCCAACTCCTATGAGATTTATTCAACTTCCTGGTGATTCTCCACCACTTTATATGACTTTTAGAGTAATGAAGAGTAATCTGAGTGTTTAAGAGAGATTAGAGAAGAACTGAGTGTAGAGAGTAAGATAAGAGATCGAGACTAAGAATAAGCCATGGAGGCAAAGATAATCAGAACTGTCTAATCTTTTATTAATGAGAGAGTTTACAATATATAGCCTTTAGATCCTAGGGCTTTCATAAGGATAAAGTAGAACAAGCATGTGTAGTCAAGGAGAAGAGGAGCGCCTAATTCAAACTAAGCCAATAAGAAGCTTCACATGTGTGACTGGATGGATAAGGTTTGCTTTCCCTTTACAGCTTTGATCCAGCCTGTCAAGCCGCGTCCCTTATCCTATCTTCAACGGTCTGCTCAGTTACTCCCAAAGGTTAACTCCTTCTAAGTTACCTTTCACCTCGAGGTAGAGTAACTTCTCATTTGGCCGCGCCCTACTTGTACGGACAGTACGGCCAGTGTACGGACAGTACGGCCTGTACGGTCTTGCCTCGGCCTAACTCCTCTTCATGCCTTCTTCTCCTCATTCCTTCTTCCCAAGGTTCACAAGCCTTCATAGATTAACTCCTCATCTCAACACTCCCCCTCAAGCTTAGCTTTGTGAAAGCCTAAGCTTGGACAGCCATGAGATCTTCCTCATTAAAAACCTTACCAAGGAAAACCCATTGGGATAAAACCTTGATAAGGGAAAAAGAGTAAAGACCTCACAGCCAAAGGGGATCAGCTCCTTATCTTCCCAAGATCAATGAGGCCCAACCTGATGTGAATGGACTCCATTGTCTTCTGTCTTGCAGCCTTGGTGAACACATCCGCTAACTGATCTTCACTTCTTGTGTAGCATGGCAAGATAACTCCTAAGATGATCATCTGTCTCACCTTGTGGCAATCCACTTCAATGTGCTTGGTTCTCTCATGGAACACCGAGTTGGAGGCAATGTGGATGGCAGCTTGGTTATCACAATGCATTGTCATTGGCGTGGCTTGATCAATCTCCAAATGCTTCAAGATGCCCTTGATCCACACCAGCTCGTTGGTCAGCTTCAGCATAGCTCTATACTCAGCTTCTGCACTTGAACAAGACACCACCTTCTGCTTCTTGCTCTTCCAAGTAACCAAGTTGCCTCCAATGAATGTGCAATAGCCTGTGGTTGATCTCCTGTCTGCTCTATCACCAGCCCAATCCGCATCACAGTATCCAACCACTTCAGTGCTCCCATTGCAACCCATCCATACTCCTTGATCAGGTGAGCCGTTGAGATACATCAAGATCCTCTCCACCATGCGCCAATGATGTTCCTTAGGCACTTGCATGTGTTGACTCACCTGATTCACAGCAAAGCAAATGTCAGGCCTAGTTATTGTAAGGTAAATCAATTTACCAACTAGCTTTCTATAGAGTTTAGGATCCTGATAAGGCTTGCTGTCTTCAATCTCCCCCTCTCGTGGGACTTTGTAGCCATCCTCCATAGGCATCCTTGCTGTCTTGCCTCCATAAGCACCTGCACCTTTCAAAAGATCAAGTGTATACTTCCTTTGGGACATGAACAAACCTTCCTTGGATCTACATATCTCAATTCCAAGAAAGTATTTCATTTCTCCCAAGTCTTTAATCTCAAACATGGATTTAAGGAACTCCTTGGTTGCTATGATACCTTCCTTATCACTTCCTGTGATAATGATATCATCAACATACACAAGGAGTGCAATCATACCTGAGGAAGTAGTGAGAGTGAAGAGGGTGTGGTCTAGTTCAGACTTCTTGAAGCCTCGTCCATTCAGAGTAGTACTCAGCTTGTTGTACCAAGCTCTTGGTGATTGCTTCAGTCCATAGATAGCTTTCTTCAGTCTCAACACATTCCCTCTCTTCACTAAGTGTTCCAAGCCTGGAGGTGGATGCATATACACTTCATCCTCCAGCTCTCCTTGTAGAAATGCATTCTTCACATCCATTTGCCATAAGCCCCATCCAAGGTTCACAGCTAAGCTTAAGACAATCCGGATTGTGTGAAGTTTAGCTACTGGTGCAAAGGTCTCAATGTAATCTTCTCCATAAGTTTGAGTAAAGCCTCTTGCAACCAATCTTGACTTCTTCCTCTCCACCTTTCCATCAGCCTTATACTTGATTGTGAAGATCCATCTACTAGTCACCGCCTTCTTCCCTTTTGGTAACTCACTCTCATACCATGTATCATTCTTGATCATAGCTCCTGCCTCAGCTCCAACTGATTCCTTGTTAACTTGAAGAGAAGAAGTGGAGAAGCAAAAGTGATGAGTTGAGTTGGTGCTTGTGCAAAGACATGGCAAGATCTTCAGAGACTGTATGTTAAGGCTTTGGGAGAGTCTTAAGGCTTTCAGAAGTGGTCTGATGAGTGTGCAAAGATAGGGTTAAGTCCAGGAGGGACTTAGACACCATTTAGAGAAGATTTGGGTCAGACAGTAACTCCAAAGTTACCACAGTAACTTTGGAAAGTTACCACAGTAAGATTGGAGAAGTTTGGGCAAGTGAACTCGTTGGCTGATTGTGTGAAGAAGCAAATGAGTGAATCTGATGTTTGGGGGCGTCCTGGTCATTCTCTAAGTCATGGGACCACTTGTGGATAAGAGACAGGCTGGCGGATGCTGTAAAGGGAAGATAGGCTTGACTATGAATCTGGACAGTAACATGGGAAGATGAAGAGGAGCCTAAGGAGAGCCAATCAGGAAGCAGCCCTTGCCTTGACCAGTTTGAATTAACCAATCAGATCAATTCACTCAGATTGCAATCAAGACAACTCATCCTCACCATCCATTCCTCTCAAGTCATTTCTATCCATTAGATTTAGGTTTCTAATGTTGCAAACATGTAAAGCCTATATAAGGCATGTGTATGGACGAAATTGAAAGCTCTCTTAAGAGAGTATGGGGGTTTTCCCCATCTCCTTCATAAATATAAAAGTGTGTTCTTGATCAGATTCCCTTAATCTACCCCTTTCTTAGTCTCTAATCTCTTAATCTCTCTAAGTCTCTTTGTTTCTGATTCAAGTTCATACTAGTTTCATCAGACCTCTTATTCAACTAGTTCAAGACCTTATTCTTTGCCTCTAATGGCTTCTCATACACATACACAGCCAGAGCTCTCAAATCTCATATTCCTTCCATTCTTTACCCATCATTGCCTCTTCATAGCTTCTTGGTATGTAGTTCTCATCCAAGTTTACCATAAAAGCACAATGTTCTTCAGGGTATTGAGCAAAGGAACACACAGCTTGAGAAGGATGCTCCACAGCCTGGGCATTGTAGTACACTCTCGTGCTTACCCAGTTGGAAGCATCTCTCCTAATCCGTGTGCTTCTTCTCAATGCTGGTTCCGGTTGTTCCACTTCCACTTGTGATTCTTCTCCACTTTCTTGTGGTACAGAAGTAGACACTTCAACTGCCTCTTCTTCTCCTAGCTGACTTGCTTCAGCTCCATCTTGCTGTTCACTTACTTCCACATCTTGATCATGTGTACCAGATGCTCCACTACTCTCTTGAGTTGTCTCTGGTTCACTCCTTTCCCCCCCCCCCATGATCAGAAGTGGGAGTTGCTGAACGTCCACCATTTGGTGGTTGAGATCCTGGGTTACTGCCAGATCCTTGCTGATCTTGTCTCACCTTGACTCCAATACTTTCTAAGATGATCCGCAAGGTAGTGGCTCTCTCCGAGGTAAGATCCTTCAAGTCTTCTTTGTTTTGCTCCTCATAATATCCTCTCTCTTCAACAAACTTCACATCCCTTGATACCAGCACCCTTCTTGTGTCTGGATTATAACACTTGTATCCCTTTTGAGTTGTAGAGTAGCCAATAAACATTGCCTTAGTACTCCTAGCTTCAAGCTTGTTTCTCAACTCCCCGGGTATCAAAACATAACATAAACACCCAAAGATCCTAATATGTTCTAATGAGGGTTTATGTTTGTTGAGAACCTCAAATGGTGACTGCCCTTTCAGGATCAGTGTGGGAGTCCTGTTGATTAGATAGCAGGCCGTGGCTACTGCATCACTCCAAAACTTCTTAGGTACATTAGCTTGGAACATCATTGATCTTGCAACTTCCATAAGGTGCCTATTCTTCCTCTCAGCCACACCATTCTGTTGTGGAGTGTAGGGACAGCTTGTTTGATGAAGAATTCCATACTGAGATAAGTGTTGCTTGAAAGCTTGTCCAATGTATTCTCCTCCATTATCTGACCTGAAAATCTTAATCTTGGCTTGATAATGGTTAGTTACATAGGATTGAAAATTTTTAAATGCATCAAGTACCCTATCTTTAGTTGGAATTAAGGTTAACCAGGTGTATTTAGATTTTTCATCAATGAATGAGACATAATACTTATGATTCTCTCTAGATAAACAAGGAGCAGTCCATACATCAGAGTGAATAAGATCAAAGCAATTCTCATAAACCGTAGAAGAGTTTGGAAATACAGTTCTACAATGCTTGCCTAAAATGCAAGCTTCACAATCATTGTTTTCAAAAGAAACACCTGGCAACATCAGTTTTAAAGCCTTATTATGAGGGTGTCCTAGTCTAGCATGCCACAATGCATTCTTATTTAAACTAGGAACAGAAGCAGTAGTAAACGAGCAGCTAATGTCAGAAACAGGAGAAAGATCTTCAAGCAAATATAAGTCTCCTTTTGTTACTCCTTTTCCAATCACTTTGCTGCTTTCAATATCCTGAAACTTCACATCATTAGGACTAAATATGACATTGCATTGCAAGTCAGTTGCACATTTCTTGACAGATAATAAGTTTGAAGTAAAGTCAGGCATATAGAAAGCTTTTGAGTCTTTACTAAACAGTTTAAGTGTTCCTATTCCTTTAATTGGAACCTTATCACCATTTGCAATCATCACATGACCCTTAGTAGGCACAATGTTCTTAATTAACTTAGTATCACTAATCATGTGATGTGATGCACCTGAATCTACAATAAGAGGTCTAGTTGATTGATTACTAGCAAGGTGAGCGAGTATACTAGATGGCTTATATGCATTGTAGTTATTTGCATTTCTTAGCAACCTAGCTATACTATCAGTTCTAGTGATGCAATCTAAGTCTCCTACAGTCCTAGCAATCATGGAAGCACCATAAGAATAACCATTGATGTTACCGTTATCCTTGAACATCTTGATGAGTGCATCAATGTCAGCCTTCCTTATGAAGTCCTGATCATTGTTGCGGCTGCTAGGAGCTCCCATGTACGCCACCAGAGACTTGCCATCACTTGTACCACCTTCTTGAGCCTTGCTAGTACCCACATCACTTGACCCGTCAGACATGTGAGCTCTAGCTTCCCTTTCCTTCATGAACTTTGCCGGTTTGAGGTGTGGGTGGAGTATCCAACACTGGCTCTTCTTGTGGCCTTGCTTCTTGCAATGATCACAGCTCCCATTGAACCTCCTATCCTCAAACTTCCCAAACTAGGAAACTGGAATCACCTGATATGAAAGTGGGATAACTTCTTCATCTCAACTCCTATGAGATTTATTCAACTTCCTGGTGATTCTCCACCACTTTATGTATCCAAATCAAGCTTCTCACAAAGAGATTCATCCTGGTTTGATTGGAACGACGAAGAAGCTTTGCTATTTCCAAACTGGGAAACTGGAATCACCTGATTTGAAAGTGGGATAACTTTTTCATCCTAACTCCCATGAGATTTATTCAACTTCCTGGTGATTCTCCACCATTTTATGTATCCAAATCAAGCTTCTTACAAAGTGATTCATCCTGGTTTGATTGGAACGACGAAGAAGCTGTGCTATTCCCAAACTGGGAAACTGGAATCACCTGATTTGAAAATGGGATAACTTCTTCTTGCCAACTCCTATGAGATTTATTCAACTTCCTGGTGATTCTCCACCACTTTATGTATCCAAATCAAGCTTCTTACAAAGTGATTCATCCTGGTTTGATTGGAACGACGAAGAAGCTGTGCTATTCCCTAACTGGGAAACTGGAATCACCTGATTTGAAAATGGGATAACTTCTTCTTGCCAACTCCTATGAGATTTATTCAACTTCCTGGTGATTCTCCACCACTTTATGTATCCAAATCAAGCTTCTTACAAAGTGATTCATCCTGGTTTGATTGGAACGACGAAGAAGCTGTGCTATTCCCAAACTGGGAAATTGGAATCACCTGATTTGAAAATGGGATAACTTCTTCTTGCCAACTCCTATGAGATTTATTCAACTTCCTGGTGATTCTCCACCACTTTATATGACTTTTAGAGTAATGAAGAGTAATCTGAGTGTTTAAGAGAGATTAGAGAAGAACTGAGTGTAGAGAGTAAGATAAGAGATCGAGACTAAGAATAAGCCATGGAGGCAAAGATAATCAGAACTGTCTAATCTTTTATTAATGAGAGAGTTTACAATATATAGCCTTTAGATCCTAGGGCTTTCATAAGGATAAAGTAGAACAAGCATGTGTAGTCAAGGAGAAGAGGAGCGCCTAATTCAAACTAAGCCAATAAGAAGCTTCACATGTGTGACCGGATGGATAAGGTTTGCTTTCCCTTTACAGCTTTGATCCAGCCTGTCAAGCCGCGTCCCTTATCCTATCTTCAACGGTCTGCTCAGTTACTCCCAAAGGTTAACTCCTTCTAAGTTACCTTTCACCTCAAGGTAGAGTAACTTCTCATTTGGCCGCGCCCTACTTGTACGGACAGTACGGCCAGTGTACGGACAGTACGGCCTGTACGGTCTTGCCTCGGCATAACTCCTCTTCATGCCTTCTTCTCCTCATTCCTTCTTCCCAAGGTTCACAAGCCTTCATAGATTAACTCCTCATCTTAACACTTTATGTATCCAAATCAAGCTTCTTACAAAGTGATTCATCCTGGTTTGATTGGAACGACGAAGAAGCTGTGCTATTCCCAAACTGTGAAACTGGAATCACCTGATTTGAAAGTGGGATAACTTCTTCATCCCAACTCCTATGAGATTTATTCAACTTCCTGGTGATTCTCCACCACTTTATGTATCCAAATCAAGCTTCTCACAAAGAGATTCATCCTGGTTTGATTGGAACGACGAAGAAGCTTCGCTATTCCCAAACTGGGAAACTGGAATCACCTGATTTGAAAGTGGGATAACTTTTTCATCCTAACTATGAGATTTGAGAGCTCTGGCTGTGTATGTGTATGAGAAGCCATTAGAGGCAAAGAATAAGGTCTTGAACTAGTTGAATAAGATGTCTGATGAAACTAGTATGAACTTGAATCAGAAACAAAGAGACTTTGAGAGATTAAGAGATTAGAGACTAAGAAAGGGGTAGATTAAGGGAATCTGATCAAGAACACACTTTTATATTTATGAAGGAGATGGGGAAATCCCCCATACTCTCTTGAGAGAGTTACAAACGCCCATGAGGGTCTTTATATAGGTTTTACACTCTTGCAAACTCATAAACCTATATCTAATGGATAGAAATAACTTAAGAGGAATGGATGGTGAGGATTGTTAAGAAGAGAGCCTTATGGTATGAAGAGGAGACCTTAGGAAGTGTAGAAGCATTAGAGAGGAAGATAGAAGCATCATGTACGGACTGTACGGATAGGGCAAAGGGTACGGACGATCAGGCCGTACCATCATGCGCGGTTAAGGGGTTACTCAGCTCAGGTAAAAAGTAAACTAGCTAGAGTTACTTTACCTTAAGGCTGAGCTTGATCCGAACGTTGAGAGGATAAGGAGGAACGCGTCTGACAGTCTGGCAAGAGCTGGAAAGGTAAAGGCATATTCAAAGATGCCTTACACATGTGGAGACTCTCATTGGAAGGATTCAAATGCGCCCTTAGCTGTATCTTGACTTCACATGCTTTCTCCTTTATGCAATCTAAACCCTAGTGTCTTAAGCTTCATATATAAGTGTAAACTCTCTCTGATTAATGAATTAATGCGAATCATGTTACTCTCTCTCTAGTCTCTCTCTTGTTCATCATGGATCATACATAAATCTCCCCATCTCTTTCACAATCTCTCCTAAACTTCTCTTAATCTCTTACCAAATCTCTCTTAATCTCTCAATACCTATTCTACTCTCTAAAATCTCATGGTATCAGAGCCAGGTTGGCTTTGGTATTGAGAGATTCTTGTTCCTTTCTTTACATTTGCGAGTGTGTTCTTGTGTGATAAAGAAGAGGAGATGGAGACGACCAACTTTAGCAAACTGGTGACGGTTCCGGTTGCACTGAAGGGAGGCTCGAACTACTTGATGTGGTCTCAGTTGGTAAGGACTACCATTGGAAGGCTAGGGCTGTGGAACCACATCACAGATGATGGTCCGGAGCCAGTGGCCAAAGAAGATGAAGAAGAAGGCGACGGGAAGACTCTTGCGGTAGCTGAAGCAAAGAGATGGGTCCAAGAGGATTTGATGGTGCTGTCTGTGCTCCATGCCTCTCTGGAGCTCCCCATCCTTGAAGCTTACGTGCACTTTGAGACTCCTAAGCGCCTTTGGGACATGCTCCATAAGAGGTATGGAAACAAGTCCAACATAAGCCGGGTGTTTGATCTGAAGCAAACCATCAGCGTCTTGAGGCAAGATGGAGAAGATCTCACCAAGCACATGGGGAAGTTTGGAGCCTTGTGGTCCGAACTTGAGAGTCTTAGACCCAACACAACTGATGAGGAATCGCTCATTGAGAGGAGAGAGCAAGATCAGGTGTTTGGGCTATTGATGACTCTAGATGAAAGCTACCAGGATGTGATCAAACATATCCTGAGGTCACTATGAGATTTGAGAGCTCTGGCTGTGTATGTGTATGAGAAGCCATTAGAGGCAAAGAATAAGGTCTTGAACTAGTTGAATAAGAGGTCTGATGAAACTAGTATGAACTTGAATCAGAAACAAAGAGACTTAGAGAGATTAAGAGATTAGAGACTAAGAAAGGGGTAGATTAAGGGAATCTGATCAAGAACACACTTTTATCTTTATGAAGGAGATGGGGAAAACCCCCATACTCTCTTAAGAGATTACAAAACGTCCAAGACACATCCTTATATAGGCTTTACATCATTGCAACTCATAAACCTATATCTGATGGCTATAATTAACTTAAGGGAATGGATGGTGTAGATGAGATGGTAATATCTGATCACTTTAATTCAAACAAGGTAAGCTGGCGCCTGATCTCTGATTGGCTCTCCTTAGGCTCCTCTTCATCTTCCCAAGTTACTGTCCAGATTCATAGTCAAGGCTGCTCTTTCTTTCCAGCAACAGCCAGCCTGTTTCTTTACTAAAGTAGCCAATCACACTCCTAAGGGATCTTCTTGATACTGCTTTGATGCCTTAGGATCAGAACCTTATCCCTTCGTCCAGCACACTCTAATGCTGCCCTATTCTTGCACAGACTTAGTACAAGCTTCCCGAGATGTCAGGCTGCGCCCTATTTTCGCACCAACTTCATATCTTCTTAAATGGTCAAGTTATGCACTTTTGGGATCGACCTGGTACGTACGGATCCGTACGGTCCGTACACGTCCGTACCAAATCCGTACTACCTCACCCTAACATTGCACACTCACCCATTTGCTCCTCAACACTCTTCTAAGTCTCTCCTAGACTTTTCCCTTGCTTAGAACATCCCTCATATCACTTCTGAACACCTTTAGACTCCTCATCACTCTTGATAGGCAATCTCTAAAGCTCTTGCCCTATCTTTGTACAAGATCCATCTCAACTCAACACCTTTATCTCCTCCATTCCTTTCTTCAAGTTAACACTCCCCCTCAAGCTTGACTCTAGCTGATCCTAAGTCAAGCTTGGAACCTTGAAGAACTTCCTCATTAAAAACCTCACCAAGGAAAACCCTTTGGGACAAAACCTTGATGAGGGAAAAAGAGTAAAGTCTCCAAGGCCTAGGGATTGGCCAGTGAGTCTTTGTGCCTTACCAACAATGTAAGGGACACAAAGACTCGGATCATGGCCCCTTCTTGTGATGCAAGGTAGATCACATCTTCTCTTGCTCATCACTCTTCATCTTGTAATAGCTGAGCCTTGGCTGCTTCTTCTCTTAGAGTTTCCACCTTGTTCTAAAGCTTCATGGTCGGATGCCTCAGTCTGTGTTGAGAAGAGTGCACTACAATATGAAGAAGAAGTCCAAGAGGGTGTAGAAGTGTTGAGGAGTTAATAAGCAACTAAGAGAAGGAGCATGTACGGACAGACAGTACGGATAGGGAGAGCAGTACGGACGCAGGCCGTACCAACGACCATCCGCAAGAAGTAACTCGGCCAAAGCATCCTCTCCTTTCCAGCATCATACAGGCTGTCAAAGTGCTCCCTTATCCTTCCTTATCCTCTTTGGTCGAGTTTACTCTCTTCCCTTTACTAAGTTACCTTCTCATGCCATCAGATAACTTCCCAAGTTGTTACTGTGGTTAAACTAAAGTTACCACAGTAAAACTCCAAAGTTACTGTCTACTCCAACTCTCTTCCTCTCTCAATATATCAACTCTTTATTCTCTCATCTCAACACTCCCCCTCAAGCTTGACCATGTGGAACAAGTCAAGCTTGGAAGGACTATGAGATCTCCCTCATTAAAACCTCATTAAAGAAAACCCATTGGGACAAAACCTTAATGAGGAAAAAGAGTAGAGATCACATGATCAGGAGAGTGTATAGACTAGCCCTTAGGCGAGAGATCAATGAGTCCTAACCTGATGTGTATGGACTCCATTGTCTTTTGCCTTGCTGCCTTTGTGAACACATCTGCTAACTGATCCTCACTCCGAGTATAACAAGGTAGAATCACCCCAAGAATCATCATCTGCCTCACCTTGTGACAATCAACCTCAATGTGCTTTGTTCTCTCATGGAACACAGAGTTAGATGCAATGTGGATAGCTGCTTGATTATCACAATGCATTGTCATTGGCGTTGCTTGAATAATCTCCAGATGCTTCAAAATCCCTTTTATCCACACTAGCTCATTTGTAAGCTTCAGCATTGCTCTATACTCGGCCTCAGCACTGGAACAAGACACTACCTTCTGCTTCTTACTCTTCCAAGTGACCAAGTTACCACCAATGAATGTACAATAGCCTGTGGTTGATCTTCTATCTGCTCGGTCCCCAGCCCAATCTGCATCACAGTAGCCTACAACCTCAGTACTCTTGTTACATCCCATCCATACTCCAAGACCAGTAGTTCCATTCAGATACATCAAGATCCTTTCCACCATCCGCCAGTGGTGCTCCTTAGGAACTTGCATGTGTTGACTGACTTGATTCACCGCAAAGCACACATCAGGTCTAGTAATGGTAAGATAAATCAACTTCCCCACTAGCTTCCTATACAGCTTAGGATCATGGAATGGCTTGCTATCCTCAATCTCCCCCTCACGTGGAACCTTGTAACCATCCTCCATTGGCATCTTGGCTGTCTTTCCTCCATAGGCATCTGCTCCCTTCAATAGATCAATCACATACTTCCTTTGAGACATAAACAATCCTTCCTTTGATCTGCATATCTCAATCCCAAGAAAATACTTCATTTCCCCCAAGTCTTTAATCTCAAAGCTTGCCTTGAGATACTCCTTTGTAGCCTTGATGCCTTCCTTATCACTGCCTGTGATGATGATATCATCCACATACACAAGCAATACCACAATACCAGATGAGGTGGTTAGGGTAAAGAGAGTGTGATCCAATTCTGACTTTCTGAACCCTCTCCCATTCAGTGTAGTACTCAACTTGTTGTACCACGCCCTTGGAGACTGCTTGAGACCATAGATAGCTTTCCTCAACCTCAACACATTACCCTTCTTTACTAGATGTTCAAGACCTGGTGGTGGATGCATGTATACTTCATCTTCCAACTCTCCTTGAAGGAATGCATTCTTCACATCCATTTGCCACAAATCCCACTCAAGATTCACAGCTAAAGATAATACAATCCTGATAGTATGAAGTTTAGCCACAGGAGCAAAGGTCTCAACATAGTCCTCACCATATGTCTGAGTAAATCCTCTTGCCACCAACCTAGACTTGCGCCTCTCTATTCTTCCATCAGGATGAAACTTGATTGTGAACACCCATTTACTAGTCACTGCCTTCTTCCCTTTAGGCAGCTCACTCTCATACCATGTTTCATTCTTAATCATGGCTCCGGACTCATCAGCAACTGAATCTCTCCACTCCTTTAAAGCCATAGCTTCTTCATATGTCCTTGGAATATAGCTCTCATCCAAGCTTACTGTGAAGGCTGTATGCTCGTCCGGAAACTCTGCAAAGGAACACATAGCTTGAGAAGGATGCTCCACAGCCTGGGCATTGTAGTACACTCTCGTGTTTACCCAGTTGGAAGCATCTCTCTTCACCCTTGTGCTCCTCCTTAGCTCCTGAACTTGTTCTTCTTGTGGCTCTTGCCCATCTTCACTTGATTGAGCACCACTCTCATTTGACCCATCTCCTTCACTAGACTGAGTACCACTCTCATCTGAGCCAGTAGACTCTCTTTGCCCATCTCCACTAGACTGAGCACCACTCTCTACTTCCTGTGTCACCTCTTGATTATGCTGGCCTGAATCTTGATTTTGCACTTGCTCATGAGATTCAGTTCCATTCCCCCTCTCATGATCAAGAGGAGTTGTTCTTTCAGCTTCACTAGTCGGATTGGAAGACTCTCTTCTTCCAGATTCCTGATCCTGGGATAACCCTATCCCTAGCTTCTCCAACAGCACCCTCAGTGTTGTTGCTCTATCAGATGGAGCTTGAGACAAATCCTTCAGATTTTCCCACTCCTTTTCTTCATAATACCCTTTTGATTCAATAAACTTCACTTCTCTAGATACCATCACTCTCCTTGCTTCAGGATCATAGCACTTGTATCCCTTCTGAGTGATAGAGTATCCAATGAACATAGCCTTAGTACTCTTTGCCTCCAGCTTGTTTCTCTGTTCTCCTGGAGTCATGACATAGCATACACACCCAAATACCCGTAGGTGATCAATAAAAGGCTTGCTCTTATTCAGCACCTCAAATGGAGACAGATTCTTCAGTATCTTGGTTGGGACCCGGTTGATGAGATAGCAAGCAGTCTGTACAGCATCTCCCCAAAAACGTTTTGGGACATTTGCATGAAACATCATCGACCTAGCAACCTCCATCAAGTGCCTATTCTTCCTCTCAGCTACACCATTCTGCTGTGGTGTGTAGGGACAACTGGTCTGATGCACAATCCCATGCTTGGCTAGATGACTCTTGAAGGCATTGCTGATGTATTCACCTCCGTTGTCTGATCTCAGTACCTTCACAGTAGCATTGTATTGATTAGATACATATGCTTGGAAGTTCATAAACGCTTCTAGCACCTTATCTTTAGATGGAAGCAATGTGAGCCATGTATACTTAGACTTCTCATCAATGAATGTCACAAAGTATTTATGGCTGTCTCTAGACATGCATGGAGCGGTCCACACATCCGAGTGAACTAGATCAAAGCAATGCTCATAAGTAGTCTTAGATGTTGGGAAAACAGTCCTACAATGCTTTCCTAATATGCATGCTTCACAATCCAAGTGATTGAATGACATATTAGGGATTATCAATTCAATGGCACGAGCATGAGGATGTCCTAATCTAGCATGCCAAGTAATACTATCAATCTTCTCAGCAGTACTACTCAAGCAAATAGAATCAAAGGGATTAGAGGTCTTAGCCAAGTCGAGGTGGTATAGCTGATTTTTGCTGTCTCCTCTGCCAATGACTCTCCCAGTCTTCAAATCTTGAAACTCAACTTCATCAGGTCTGAATACTACTTGACAATCAAGATCAATGGTAGCTTTCTTCACAGATAATAGATTTGAAGTGAACTGAGGCATGTAGAAGGCAGCCGTGTCCTTCTCAAACAGTTTGAGCTTTCCCACTCCTTCTATTGGGATCATAGCACCATTAGCTATCCTAACACTCCCTGTTGCAGCCTTGATCTCACTTATAAGCCTCCTATCACTGATCATATGATGACTTGCTCCAGAATCAATCACCATGGGTTTAGAAGCTCCGGATTGTATAGCATGCTTCTTGCTTGCTGCTAAGGCTTGTACATGTTCCATGAACACTCTCCATTCCTTCCTGGTGATGCGATCATCAGCTCCACTCCCTTTCTCCTGCTCTCTTAACACCCCACTGTCTTCTACTGATTCCCCCATGTAGGCTGAGTAAGAACACTCTCCCACAACTCTCTTTCTACCCTTTCCTATGTTGATAGAAGCTTTGGATAGCATTCTGCACCTTCTCTTCTTCCGGAAGCCCTCACTCCTACTCCCGGTTAGCCTCCATGAGCCCTCACTCCTACTCATGGTTAGCTTCTGGAAGCTCTCACTCCTACTCCCAGTTGGCTTCCATGAGCTCTCACTCCTACTCATGGTTAGCCTCTCATCATCTCTCATTATCTCATACGCCCTTCTTATAAGCCCACAAATCTCTTCCATTTCCGGAAGCTGTTCCCCTCTTAGAACCATCTCTACCAGCCACCCATATGATGACTCCATGCTCGCCAAGAGCTTCAAGACCGTCTCTTGCTCTTGTGTAGTATCCCCATCCACATGGGATCTCAACCCTTGTAGTTCAACCCACAAATGTTGTAGCTTCCTCACATGGTTATTGAACTCTTCTCTTCCTGGTTTACCTCCACTAATCACCTTCTTGACTTCATACACTCTCCTAAGACTGATCTTGTTCTCATAAACATCTTCAATCTTCTCAAGCAGTGTACTTTCTTCAAGACTAAAGCAATTTCCACTTGTTTCTCTTGCTGTCTGATCTTTCTCAGCAGCTTTACCCTTCAAAGACTCTTCCTTCTCATGGTTTCTCCAAACTCCACACCTCTTCAGAGTCGTTTTCATTTGTGAGCCACTCATTCCCTCTCTCTTCCTTCTCTTCACGCCTTGCTGAACCACAAGCTAGACCCATCTTCTTACCTTGTCAAACACCTAAAGGGACTCCCTTGAAGCTGACTCTCCAAAAGAAACACCAACAGACACAAACTTGACTTTTAAAGGATCTAGCTCTTGAAAAATCTCAAGAACTCTCAAGAACACTCAAGAACACTCAAGAACATTTAGAAAAACGAAATCACTCTCTCCTTTTAAAGTAACCTGGCTCTGATACCATATTAGATTTGGTGATTTAAAGAGTGATTAAGTCTAATCTGAGAATTAAAGAGATTGGAGATTAAGAACAAGAGAGAGACTTAAGACTCCATTAATTAATACTGATGAGGGTTTACAAGTATATAAAGAGAGAGCAACAAGGAATTTCGAAATGTATAAGCATGTGTAGTCAAAGGACAGGCTGGAACTCCTTTTGAATCACTTGGCTGTGCTTTCTCACATGCTTGCACTAGTAGAAAAGCATCCTGTAGAAGTGTTGAGGAGTTAATAAGCAACTAAGAGAAGGAGCATGTACGGACAGACAGTACGGATAGGGAGAGCAGTACGGATAGGGAGAGCAGTACGGACGCAGGCCGTACCAACGACCATCCGCAAGAAGTAACTCGGCCAAGGTGAAATGTAAACAGGCTGGAGTTACTTTACCTTACTTACCGTGAACCTGAAGTTGAGCTGAACATTAGAAGGATAAGGGAGGCGCGTCTGACAGCCTGTCATAGGCTGGAAAGGTAAAGGCATATTCAAAGATGCCTTACACATGTGGAGACTCTCATTGGAAGGATTCAAATGAGCTCTTAGCTGGTTATTGACCTCACATGCTTTCTACTTTATGTAATCGAAACCCTAGTGTCTTAAGCTTCCTATATAAGTGTAAACTCTCTCATTATTAATGTTAAGCAAGTTATGAGTCTCTCTTAGTCTCTCTCTAGTTCTTACTTAAACTCTTAATCTCATTTTATACTTTAATCTTCTCTAAATCTCTTCTAATCTTTCCTAAATACTCAGATCACTCTAAACATCACTAAAAGTGATATGGTATCAGAGCCAGGTTCGTGAGAGCCTGAGGTCGTGTGAGATTCTTTGAAGCCTCAAGGTTGAAGCTTTGAAGAAACTCTTGTGTGTTCTTGTGTGTTTGAGAGTTTCTGGGTATTTTTTCAAGTTCAAGACTGGTTGTGGTGTGTCATCTGAAGCTGTGTGGGTTGAAGATCGAGGCGGTGAAGGTTTCTACAAGTCATTCAACTCAAGATAAAGTTTCTGAAGCTTAGAGGGTTCATCATTCAACATGGAGAGTGGGATGAACATGAACATGAAGGTAGCTGTGTGTTTCAAGGGAACCAACTACTTGGTGTGGTCTCGGATGGTGAGAACCACGGTGGGAAGCAAGGGGTTGTGGAAGCACATCACCCCCGGAGAAGCTCCAAAACTCATCACTCAAGGAGAGGATGATGGTGAGGCTGCAAGCAAGGCGGAAGAGAAGTGGCATCAAGAGGACATGCTGGTGATGTCTGTGCTTCATGCGTCACTTGAGCCGGCCATTCTGGATGCATACAGCTACTGTGAGTCTGCTAAGGAGCTGTGGGATACTTTGAAGAAGGTGTATGGCAACACGTCAAACCTAAGCCGAGTGTTTGAAGTGAAGCAAGCCATCAACAACCTTGTACAAGAAGACATGGAGTTCACCAAGCATCTAGGGAGATTCAGGAGTCTCTGGTCCGAGATGGAGATGCTTAGGCCAAGCACAACGGATGCTGATGAGCTTAACAAGAGGAGAGAGCAAGACAAGGTCTTTGGGCTACTCCTCACGCTGAACCCGGCTTACAACGGTCTCATCCAGCACCTGCTTAGAGAAGACACTCTACCTGATCTTGAGGATGTGTGTGCGCGGATTCAGAAGGAGCAAGGCTCCATTGGGTTGTTTGCAAAGAAAGGAGACCTTTCCCTTGCAAGCCAAGCAACTCAAGAGGAAGGTAGTGAAGCCCCACAAGCAAACAAGGCTACGGCTGCGCATGGGAAGTTTGAGGAGAGGAGGTTCAATGGGAGTTGTGATCACTGCAAGAAGCATGGCCACAAGAAGAGCCAATGCTGGATACTCCATCCTCACCTCAAGCCGGCTAAGTTCATGAAGGATCGTGAGGCAAGGGCTAATGTCTCGGATGGTACAAGTGGAGCTGGTACAAGCAAAGGAAAGGAGATAGATGGGCGTGAGGCAGGTGATGGAAAGTCTCTTGTAGCCTACACTGGAGCATCAAGCAACCGTGGGAACAATGATCAAGAGTATCTAAGGAGATCCGACCTTGATGCTCTCATTAAGATGTTCAAGGAGAATGGTAACATCTTTGGGTATTCTTTTGGTGCTAGGGTGGTAGAGAACTATGAGAATCTAACTAGAACTGATAGTATGCATGAGAACTTGATAGAAATGGTAAATCAATCTAGGATTGCAAACTTTGCTAGAAATGATCATGCATTCAAACCATCTAGTATCCTTGCGCATATTGCTAGTTCTCATGACATTAAGCCATTAGTGATTGATTCAGGTGCATCTCATCATATGATAAGTGACACTAGCTTAATTAAAAACATTGTGCCAATGAATGGAAATGTACTGATTGCTAATGGAGATAAGATTCCTATTAGAGGAATAGGAAGTCTTAAACTATTTGATAAGGAAACTAAAGCTTTTTATATGCCTGAATTTACATCAAACTTGTTATCTGTTAAGAAATGTGCTACTGATTTGCAATGCAATGTTATATTCAGTCCTAATGATGTGAAGTTTCAGGATATTAAAAGCAGCAAGATGATTGGAAAGGGAGTGACTAAAGGAGAGCTATATTTACTTGAAGATCTCACTCCTGTTTCTAGATATAGCTGCTCGTTTACCTCTGTTTCTAGTTCTGGTTTAAGTAAAAATGCATTGTGGCATGCTAGATTAGGACACCCTCATAATAAGGCTTTAAAACTGATGTTGCCAGGTGTTTCCTTTGAGAATAATGATTGTGAAGCTTGCATTTTAGGCAAGCATTGTAGAACTGTCTTTACCAAGTCTACTACTGTTTATGAAAAGTGTTTTGATCTTATTCATTCTGATGTTTGGACTGCACCTTGCCTATCTAGAGAAAACCATAAGTATTATGTAACTTTCATTGATGAAAAATCCAAATACACCTGGTTAACCTTAATTCCAACCAAAGATAGGGTACTTGATGCATTTAAAAATTTTCAATCCTATGTGACTAACCATTACAATGCCAAGATAAAGATTTTCAGGTCAGATAATGGAGGAGAGTACACGGGACAAGCATTCAAGCTACACCTAGCTCAGCATGGAATTCTTCATCAGACAAGCTGTCCCTATACACCACAACAGAATGGTGTGGCTGAGAGGAAGAACAGGCATTTGATGGAAGTAGCCAGGTCCATGATGTTTCAATCCAATGTGCCTAAGAAGTTTTGGAGTGATGCTGTTGCTACGGCGTGTTATCTCATCAACAGGACACCAACTCTGATCCTTCAAGGACAATCACCATTTGAGGTATTGAATCAGTACAAGCCTTCTCTCGAGCATATGAAGGTCTTTGGGTGTTTGTGTTTTGTGATGGTGCCTGGAGAGATAAGAAACAAGCTAGAAGCTAAGAGTTCAAAGGCAATGTTCATTGGATACTCATCAAGTCAGAAAGGATACAAGTGCTATGATCCTAACACAAGGAGAGTGTTAGTCTCTAGAGAAGTGAAGTTTGTTGAAGAAAAAGGATATTATGAGGAACAGATTCAAGAAGACTTGAAGGATCTTACCTCTGATAGAGCTGAAACCTTGAGGATTATCCTAGAAGGCCTTGGAATCAACATGAATCAAGGACATCAAGGGGGGAGAAGCACTACCCCAGTCCCGGATCATCAGACTTCCAACCTTGAGCATGAGGGGGGGAATGAAACAAGAACTCCAAACCGTGAAGAAACAAGTAGAGAAGAGAGTTCTGGCTCTCATGATCAAGCTGTGGAATCAAATGATCAAGAAGAAGGAGCTGAAGAGAGTCAGCTAAGGGAAGAAGGAGCTGAAGCAAGTCAGCTAGGAGAAGAAAGATCTGAAACAAGTGTGCTGCCACAAGAAGAACAAGAGATGGCGCAAGAAGGGCCAGTATTGAGAAGAAGTACAAGGCTGAGAAAGGATCCTTCCAGTTGGGTAAACACAAGAGTGTACTACAATGCCCAAGCTGTGAAGCATCCTACTCAGGCCGTGTGTTCTTTTGCTCAATATCCAGAAGCACATTGCGCATTCATGGTAAACTTGGATGAGAATCACATTCCAAGAAGCTATGAAGAGGCAATGGAGGATAAGGAATGGAAGGAATCAGTAGGAGCTGAGGCAGGAGCTATGATAAAGAATGATACATGGTATGAGAGTGAACTACCAAAAGGGAAGAAAGCTGTGTCTAGTAGATGGATCTTTACAATCAAGTACAAGGCTGATGGGTCGATTGAGAGGAAGAAGACTAGACTAGTAGCAAGAGGGTTCACTCAGACATATGGAGAGGATTACATTGAAACATTTGCACCAGTGGCCAAGCTACACACCATTAGGATTGTTTTAAGCTTGGCTGTGAACCTTGGATGGGGATTGTGGCAAATGGATGTAAAGAACGCATTTCTACAAGGAGAACTTGAGGATGAAGTCTATATGCATCCTCCATCAGGCCTGGAACATCTAGTGAAGAGAGGGAATGTACTGAGGCTAAAGAAAGCTATTTATGGGTTGAAGCAATCACCAAGAGCTTGGTATAACAAGTTGAGCACAACCTTAAACGGCCGAGGCTTCAAGAAGTCAGAGTTGGATCACACTCTCTTTACACTCACGACACCCTCAGGTATGGTTGCTCTCCTTGTGTATGTGGATGATATCATTATCACAGGAAGTGATGAGGAAGGTATCAAAGCAACCAAGGAGTTTCTAAAGACTATGTTTGAAATCAAAGACTTGGGAGAAATGAAATACTTCCTTGGAATTGAGATTTGTAGATCCAAGGAAGGTTTGTTCATGTCCCAAAGAAAGTATACACTTGATCTTTTGAAAGATGCAGGTGCTTATGGAGGCAAGACAGCAAGGATGCCAATGGAGGATGGCTACAAAGTACCAAGAGAGGGGGAGATTGAAGACAGCAAGCCATTTCATGATCCTAAACTCTATAGAAAACTTGTTGGCAAATTGATTTATCTTACCATCACAAGACCTGATATATGCTTTGCTGTGAATCAGGTGAGTCAACACATGCAGCTTCCCAAGGAACATCATTGGCGTATGGTGGAGAGGCTGCTGATGTATCTAAATGGCTCGCCGGATCAAGGGGTTTGGATGGGATGCAATGGAAGCTCAGAAGTGGTGGGCTATTGTGATGCTGATTGGGCAGGAGATAGAGCTGATAGGAGATCAACTACCGGCTATTGCACTTTCATTGGAGGCAACTTGGTGACTTGGAAGAGCAAGAAGCAGAAGGTGGTGTCATGTTCAAGTGCTGAAGCTGAGTATAGAGCCATGCTGAAGCTGACAAACGAGTTGGTGTGGATCAAAGGCATCTTGAAGCACTTGGAGATTGATCAAGCCACTCCAATGACAATGCATTGTGACAACCAAGCTGCCATTCACATTGCATCCAACTCGGTGTTCCATGAGAGAACCAAGCACATTGAGGTTGATTGCCACAAAGTGAGACAGATGATTGTGCTTGGAGTGATCTTACCTTGCTATACGAGAAGTGAAGATCAGTTGGCTGATGTGTTCACCAAGGCGGCAAGACAAAAGACTATGGAGTCCATTCACATTAGATTGGGACTCATAGATCTTGGGAAGAGAAGGAGCTGATCCCCTTAGCTGTGAGATCTTTACTCTTTTTCCCTCATTAAGGTTTTATCCCAATGGGTTTTCCTTAGTGAGGTTTTTTAATGAGGAAGATCTCATGGCTGTCCAAGCTTAGGCTTTCACAAAGCTAAGCTTGAGGGGGAGTGTTGAGAAGAGTGCACTACAATATGAAGAAGAAGTCCAAGAGGGTGTAGAAGTGTTGAGGAGTTAATAAGCAACTAAGAGAAGGAGCATGTACGGACAGACAGTACGGATAGGGAGAGCAGTACGGACGCAGGCCGTACCAACGACCATCCGCAAGAAGTAACTCGGCCAAGGTGAAATGTAAACAGGCTGGAGTTACTTTACCTTACTTACCGTGAACCTGAAGTTGAGCTGAACATTAGAAGGATAAGGGAGGCGCGTCTGACAGCCTGTCATAGGCTGGAAAGGTAAAGGCATATTCAAAGATGCCTTACACATGTGGAGACTCTCATTGGAAGGATTCAAATGAGCTCTTAGCTGGTTATTGACCTCACATGCTTTCTACTTTATGTAATCGAAACCCTAGTGTCTTAAGCTTCCTATATAAGTGTAAACTCTCTCATTATTAATGTTAAGCAAGTTATGAGTCTCTCTTAGTCTCTCTCTAGTTCTTACTTAAACTCTTAATCTCATTTTATACTTTAATCTTCTCTAAATCTCTTCTAATCTTTCCTAAATACTCAGATCACTCTAAACATCACTAAAAGTGATAGTCTGTAGTACCAAGGCTGCTCTGCTTTGGCCGCCTTGGAGATTGCTTCACCATCCTCCATCTTGCTTCACAAACCGGTCTGCTCCTCTTCTAGAATAACCGCCAAGTGCTCTCATCAAGAAGCCTTCTCAACACTCCCCCTCAAGCTTGACCATGTGGAACAAGTCAAGCTTGGAAGGAGAGCTTCTTGATTCTCTACATTTGCTCACTGCCGTCCACCTTCTTGAACCGGCACCTTTGTGATCATTTGAAGTCTTCTCAACACTCCCCCTCAAGCTTGACCATGTGGAACAAGTCAAGCTTGGGAGAGCAGCTTCATGATCACACCATCAGACCCTTGCAGCACCTTCTGAACTCGCCATCTCCATGGAATGCTTGTGGAACCTTCAGCTCCCTCTTCAGACTGCTCACACTGGAAGCCGCCTTGATAGAGTAGCTCCATCATCTTCACACAGCCGAGAGTGCTCTGAACACTCCCTTGTTCTTCCCACAGCCGGATGACTCCTTTTCCATCAGTTGCTTGCCATGGTCTTCCTTCTTTGCTCACTTAACTCCCCTCCTCAAGCTTGGATAGAATGAGGGTCCAAGCTTGGAAGTGAGCAGCCGTGAGTCTTCACTAACCAGTGGCACATAACCACTTCAGTAACCGCTCTCCATTGCTCATGACAATGGGCAATGCCTTCCTCTTTCTCTTGGATTGGTGAAGAACTAAGAACACTCCTTGTGCACCTGAAACACCACTCAACCTCCAGAGAAGATTAGACATAGGTGCATTGGGTCAGTCCTTGATTCCACATCAAGCTTGAACACCAATGTCTCACTAAAGCAATGCAAGATCAAACAAGACATCCAAGTTTCAAATCATTGCAAGCTCAGCTCTCTAAGTTCTAGTATGATCCTACAGATTCATTACAAGATACTTAGGCAATTTTTGACAGCTCCTTTACTCAGCATTTAGACATGAATCTAATGCTTCAATGTAAGACAGCCATTTGACAGTATGCACTAACCTTAATCAGTTTTAATTCATGAATGCAACAATACAATTCATCACACATTCATTTATAACTTAGGCTAAGCATTACTATCATCACACTTAACATCAGACAATGCATTACTTTCAATCTGTTTTCAGTTCATGAGCTTCAAACTATATCATTTCACATTTAGCAAACTCATTACTTAACAGGAGCAAGCATTTTACTCTTTAAACACTAAACAAGCCTTTAAAGCATCCTAGGACAGATTCAACTAGTTATATTTAGCAATCACATTATCCTCAGGTTTTTCAATCTATACACATCACAATACACAACTCATCTTATCATCTGCTCATCATCAAGAAGGTTTTAAGAATCGTTTACCACAAGGAACCAGATTGGTTCCTTAACCCTTCATGAAACCGGCCATGCTTTGTTGGACTTGAGAGTGGATCGTCACCCACCTCCTTCACCTTCAGTTCATGGCCTCCATCTTGTACCATCAGCTTCAAAGACCCCTCCTTTCTTCATCTCCACTAGGCGCCAAGCTCTTGACACCATCTTCTTTGGAACCGGATGTGTTCTTCTCTTGGACAAGGCGCCTTGGTACAAGGATAGCTAGGCCTTGTCCATACACCTCTGCTTCCAAGGAGAATCACCATCAGGACAGGAAGAGAACAGGATGAGGAACCATGAGAACTCGCCAAGCTTCAGTCTTCTTCTTCATAAGGAGATGAATTGGATGGAGAGAGCTTCAATGGTTTGGATTTGAGCTGAGGAGAGAGCAGTGTGTTTGCGGAAGCTTCAGCTCAGGTTCTGATGAACCTTGCTCTGATACCATATGAGATTTGAGAGCTCTGGCTGTGTATGTGTATGAGAAGCCATTAGAGGCAAAGAATAAGGTCTTGAACTAGTTGAATAAGAGGTCTGATGAAACTAGTATGAACTTGAATCAGAAACAAAGAGACTTAGAGAGATTAAGAGATTAGAGACTAAGAAAGGGGTAGATTAAGGGAATCTGATCAAGAACACACTTTTATCTTTATGAAGGAGATGGGGAAAACCCCCATACTCTCTTAAGAGATTACAAAACGTCCAAGACACATCCTTATATAGGCTTTACATCATTGCAACTCATAAACCTATATCTGATGGCTATAATTAACTTAAGGGAATGGATGGTGTAGATGAGATGGTAATATCTGATCACTTTAATTCAAACAAGGTAAGCTGGCGCCTGATCTCTGATTGGCTCTCCTTAGGCTCCTCTTCATCTTCCCAAGTTACTGTCCAGATTCATAGTCAAGGCTGCTCTTTCTTTCCAGCAACAGCCAGCCTGTTTCTTTACTAAAGTAGCCAATCACACTCGTAAGGGATCTTCTTGATACTGCTTTGATGCCTTAGGATCAGAACCTTATCCCTTCGTCCAGCACACTCTAATGCTGCCCTATTCTTGCACAGACTTAGTACAAGCTTCCCGAGATGTCAGGCTGCGCCCTATTTTCGCACCAACTTCATATCTTCTTAAATGGTCAAGTTATGCACTTTTGGGATCGACCTGGTACGTACGGATCCGTACGGTCCGTACACGTCCGTACCAAATCCGTACTACCTCACCCTAACATTGCACACTCACCCATTTGCTCCTCAACACTCTTCTAAGTCTCTCCTAGACTTTTCCCTTGCTTAGAACATCCCTCATATCACTTCTGAACACCTTTAGACTCCTCATCACTCTTGATAGGCAATCTCTAAAGCTCTTGCCCTATCTTTGTACAAGATCCATCTCAACTCAACACCTTTATCTCCTCCATTCCTTTCTTCAAGTTAACAGTCACCGACTCTCCCATCCATGGAGGAGGTATGCGCACAACTTCAGAAGGAGGAAGGCTCTCTTGGGTTGTTTGGAGGCAAGAAGGGAATGTCCACGGCTCATAAAGCGGAAGAGGCGCAAGCAAACAAGGCAGCGTACCGTGGAGATGGAAGGAAGTATGAGAAGTATGAGGGAAGCTGTGAGCATTGCAAGCGGCAGGGGCATAAGAAGAGCCAGTGCTGGATTCTACATCCACACCTCAGGCCAAGCAAGTTCAACAAGGATAGAGAAGCTAAGGCTCACCTTTCTGCTGAAGCAAGTGGTGCTGGCTCATCAGGGGCTAGTCCAAATGTCAAGGCGGGTGAAAGTGAAGGCAGAGCTCTAACTTCTCAGGAGGTGATCACCAAGGCTGACTTTGAGGCATTCATCCGAGCCCTCAAGGAGTCTGGTAAAATGCTTGGCAACACTCTTGGATACTCATACTCTGCTCATACATTACCTAGTATCTCTGATAAGCTGTTAGACATTTTTAAAACCTCATGTACTGCTACTGCTCATACTAGCATAACTGATAGATTGTTAGGAGTAGTTAAGAGCCTGAAAGCTGAAAATGAAACATCTAGAATCAATACCACTAGGAGCTTGCATAAACCTTTGATAATTGATTCTGGTGCATCTCATCACATGATTAGTGATAACAATCTGATAAAAGATATAGAACCTGCACATGGTCATGTTATGATTGCAAATGGAGATAGGATTCCCATTAGAGGCATTGGTAAACTGAACTTGTTTAATAATGATTCAAAAGCATTTTACATGCCTGAGTTCACCTCTAATCTCTTATCAGTTAAGAAATGCACTACTTGTTAATCAGAGTTGAGACATTTGAGGTAAAGACACAAAGGAGTTGAGAACATAAAGAGAGCAAAGAGGTGAAGAGGAGGAATGGGTTGATCATCCGTACAAGGCCGTACAAGTGATCATCCGTACAAGGTAAAAAGGGATCAAGTAACTATCCAAGTAACTCCCATGTACTGAGCTTAAGTTACACTCGGCCAAGACCTTATCCGAACGTTGAGAGGATAAGGGAGACGCGGCTTGACAGCTAGGACAGGCTGGCAAGAGCTGGAAAGGAAGAGCATCTAGTCTTGGATCAAGAAGATGCTCCAAACGTGTGAAGACACTCGTTGGCCGGTTCAAATTAAAGCTTAGGCTCCTCTTTGACTCTACATGCTTACTTAGCTTTATGATTTCGAAAACCCTAAGTGTATGGACCTATATATATGTAATCTCATCTCTTAATAAAGATTAGACAGTTCTAAACAATCTTTCTCTTTACTCATTTCACTATGATTCTCCATTAGTCTCTAAGTTGTCTCTTAATCTCTTATTCTCCTTCTTTAATCCTTTCTAAACTCAGATAATCCTTTACATTCCTAAAAGTCATATGGTATCAGAGCCAGGTTGATTACAATCTGAGTTCGTGAGTGATTCTCTTAAGGATTCAAGTTTGAAACTTTAAGAGAACAAGTGAGTGTGTTTGAGAGTTTCTTGAGAGTTCAAAAGCTCAAGGTGTTTTGTGTGTATCTTGGTGGTCCGTGGGAGGTTCATTTGAAGACTCAAGAGTGAATCTGTGTTCTAGAGAGCAGCGTGGGTTCTCAGTTCAAGATCTAACCGGTTGTTCAAGCTATAAACGTCAAGCTGTTCAAGATGGAGAGTGGCATGAAGATGAAGGTCGCGGTGACATTCAAAGGAACCAACTACCTAGTCTGGTCTAGGATGGTGAAGACTGCTGTGGGAAGCAAGGGTTTGTGGAAGCATATCACATCTGGTGAGGCTCCAAAGGTGATTACTCAGGGGGGTGAAACGGAGAGTCCCTGTTAAAATGAGTTGTTCAGTATATGGGGAGATGGCTTAAGGAGTTGAGAGTGTGAGAATGTGGAGGCAAAGGGAAGGAAGGTTAGGGATCGACCAGGCCGTACAAGAGGCCGTACCGGCCGTACCGTCCGTACTGTCCGGGTCGATCCATAACTCGACCAAGAGGGAAGTTACCCGGGTGAAAGGGTTAAACGGCCAAAGGGGTTTTACCTTAGGAGATATGACCGTTTGGATGGATAGAGTGACCGCGGCTTATCCTGACAGTCTGGCACAAGCTGTAAAGGCAAAAGGGAACCTAGTCCAAGATGCCAAAAGCGTGTGACAGCTCCCATTGGTTTACATTTGAATTAAAGCAATCTTATCCTTGACTACACATGCTTAGCGCTCCTGAATACCCTAATGTCTCTCTCTATATATTGTAAACTCTGTCTTGATTAATGGTTAACACGAGTTCATCATAATCTCTCTCTAGTTCATCATGTTTCTCTTCTACATTTCATAAATCATCTCATCTCACTTTAATCTTTCTCTAAATCTCTCAATACCTGTTCAACTCTCTAAAATCATATGGTATCAGAGCCAGGTTGGCTTTGGTATTGAGGTTTAGAGTGTTCTTCAGCTTCAGTTCATACTCGTTCATACTTTCTTTTCGGTTCTAACAAAACAAGATGGAGGGAAACTACAAAGTCATTACAGTTCCGGTTGCGTTGAAGGGTGGGAGTAACTACCTGTTGTGGTCAAGGCTGGTGAAGACAGCCATTGGGAGGCTAGGGCTTTGGAGTCACATCACGGATGATGCAACCAAGCCAGTGGCCAAAGACGGAGAAGGAGGTGAAGGTGTGGGAGATCAAGTTGCTGCTGCCGAGAAGAAGTGGATTCAAGAAGACTTGATGGTGCTTTCAGTGCTACAAGGGTCCCTTGAAGAGCATCTCTTGGAGGCATACAGCTACTGCGAGACTCCAAAACACCTGTGGGAGGTACTCCAAAAGACTTTTGGGAACGTTACCAATCTGAACCGTGTGTATGAGATCAAGAAAGCCATCAACACACTGGTACAAGATGGGGAGGAGTTCACCAAGCATTTGGGCAAGTATAGATCGTTGTGGTCTGAGCTTGAATCATTGAGGCCAAGCACGGCTGATCAAGAGCTACTCATGGAGAGGCGGGAGCAGGATCAGGTGTTTGGATTGCTGTTGACACTGGATCCTCCATTCAATGATGTGATCAAGCACATGTTGAGGATGCCAAGTCTTCCATCTATGGAGGAGGTGTGTGCGCAGATTCAGAAGGAAGAGGGGTCACTTGGTTTGTTTGGAGGGAAAGGAGACATGGCTCTGTCCAACAAGGCTGAAGCAATCCAAGCAAACAAAGCCGCTTACCGTGGAGAGGAAAGGAAGTTCAGTGGAAACTGTGACCATTGCAAGAAGCCGGGACACAAAAGGAGTCAGTGCTGGATCCTACACCCCCATCTGAAGCCGGCCAAGTTCAACAAGGAGAGAGAGGGAAGAGCTCACCTTTCTGCAGAGACAAGTGAAGCCGGCGCATCAGGAGCTGGTTCATCTGGTCTTGCGGGTGAAAGTGAAGGAAGAGCCTTAACCTCTCACCACCAAGGAGCTGTGAAGAACATGGATCATGAGGTGATCAAGAAGTCAGACATTGATGCCTTGATCAAAGCCCTTAAAGAGTCTGGTAACACCCTTGGAAACACCCTTGGTTATTCCTATACTGCTCATGTGCTGCCTAGAACTTGTGATAGCTTGCTAGGAAGCTTTGATAGGATGAGAACTGAACCGGATAGATATACAACCTTTGCTGCTGATAGGATGTCTAGAAATGAAACCACATTGCTTGATCTCATTGATAAATTGAAACTGGTAAAAGAACCACCTAGGAATCATATTGCTCAAGGAATAAAACCATTGATTATTGATTCAGGTGCTTCACACCATATGATAAGTGATGATAGCCTTATAAAGAACATAGAACCGGCTCATGGACATGTAATGATTGCAAATGGTGATAGAATTCCTATTAGAGGTGTAGGAGACTTAAAACTGTTTAATAAGGATTCTAAAGCTTTGTACATGCCTGAGTTTGCTTCTAATCTTTTATCTGTTAAGAGGTGTACCAATGATCTTCAATGCAATGTTATTTTCAGTCCTAATGATGTGAAATTTCAGGATATTGAAAGCAGTAAGTTGATTGGGCAAGGAGTAACCAAAGGAGACCTTTATTTACTTGAAGACCTTTCTTTCATTTCTAGTTCTAGTTGCTTGTTGAGTTCCGTTTTAAGTAGAGGTGCATTGTGGCATTCTAGGCTAGGACATCCACATGTTAGAGCCTTAAGCTTAATGTTACCAGGTGTCATGTTTAAAAATAATGAGTGTGAAGCATGTATTTTGGGAAAGCATTGTAAGACTGTGTTCAAGAGATCTACTACTATCTATGATAAATGCTTTGATCTTGTTCATTCTGATGTATGGACTGCTCCATGCTTATCTAGAGACAATTACAAATACTTTGTCACATTCATAGATGAGAAATCCAAATACACCTGGATAACACTAATTAAAACAAAGGATAGGGTTCTTGATGCATTTAAAAACTTTCAATCATATGTTTCTAACCAGTATAATGCCAAGATTAAGATTTTCAGGTCTGATAATGGTGGAGAGTATACTGGCCATGCATTCAAGAACCATCTAGCTCAACATGGGATACTTCATCAAACGAGTTGCCCTTATACACCTCAACAAAATGGAGTGGCTGAGAGGAAGAACAGACATCTTATGGAAGTGGCTAGATCAATGATGTTCCAGATGAGAGTGCCAAAGAGATTCTGGAGTGATGCTGTGATCACGGCTTGCTACCTAATCAATAGGATACCAACCAAGATTCTGGAAGATAAAGCCCCTTATGAAGTTCTCAACAACAGCAAGCCAGTCCTAGATCACCTAAGAGTGTTTGGGTGTGTAAGCTATGTTCTTGTCCCGGGAGAGATGAGAAACAAGCTGGAAGCAAAGAGTATCAGAGCTATGATGATAGGATACTCAACCACACAGAAGGGATACAAGTGCTTTGTTCCTGAGACAAGGAGAGTCCTTGTATCTAGAGATGTCAAGTTCTTTGAAGAGAAGAGCTACTATGAAGATAAAGATTGGAAAGAGCTGGAGGATCTTTCACAACCTTCAGATAGAGCTACAAGCTTGAGACAGATACTAGAAGGTCTTGGAATTGGAATGTCCCAGGAGTCGACAGAGGATCAGTCATCTGAAGGACAAGAAGCTGAAGAACCATCTCACCTTGATCATGAGGGAGGGAATGGAATTGAGCCGGATGAGAATCAAGATGTTGCGGATCATCCTGATCAAGGTGGAGCTGAACCAAGTAATGAAGAGCTCAATGAGTTACCAGAACAAGGAGGAGTGGAAGCAACTGAAGTAGAAGCACCAGAGCAAGCACCAGTTGAGGTACCATTGAGGAGAAGCACACGGCTGAAGAGAGATGCTTCCAACTGGGTAAACACGAGAGTGTACTACAATGCCCAGGCTGTGGAGCATCCTTCTCAAGCTGTGTGTTCATTTGCCTGTTATCCAAAGGAGCATTGCGCATTCATGATGAGCCTAGATGAAAGTAGTGTACCAAGATCATATGAAGAGGCAATGCTACATCAAGATTGGAAGGAATCTGTGGGAGATGAGGCAAATGCCATGATAAAGAATGACACTTGGTTTGAAAGTGAGTTGCCAAAAGGAAAGAAGGCAGTAACCAGCAAGTGGATATTCACCATTAAGTATCTACCTGATGGAACCATTGACAGAAAGAAGACAAGATTGGTGGCCAGAGGATACACTCAAACATATGGGGAAGACTACATTGATACCTTTGCCCCTGTTGCCAAGCTACATACAATAAGAATTGTATTGTCTCTTGCTGTGAACCTTGAGTGGGAGCTTTGGCAGATGGATGTGAAGAATGCATTTCTTCAGGGAGAACTAGAAGATGAAGTGTACATGCATCCACCACCGGGTCTTGAACATCTTGTGAAACCAGGGAATGTATTGAGACTCAAGAAGGCAATCTATGGGTTGAAGCAATCACCTAGAGCATGGTACAACAAGCTGAGTACTACTCTGAATGGCCGTGGGTTCAAGAAGTCAGAGTTGGATCACACCCTCTTCACCCTCACTACACCTTCAGGTATCATCTGTCTACTTGTATATGTTGATGATATTATCATAACAGGTAGTGATAAGGCTGGTATAAAAGCCACAAAGGAGTTTTTGAAATCTGTGTTTGAAATCAAAGACTTAGGGGAAATGAAATACTTCCTTGGAATTGAGTTGTGTAGATCTAAGGAAGGATTGTTCATTTCCCAAAGGAAGTATACACTTGATCTTTTGAAAGATGCAGGTATACAAGGAGACAAGACAGCAAAGATGCCTCTTGAAGATGGATACAAGGTTCCACGTGAGGGGGAGGTTGAAGATAGCAAGGCCTTTCATGATCCAAAGCTGTACAGGAAGCTAGTAGGGAAGCTCATCTACCTTACAATCACACGACCAGACATATGCTTTGCGGTGAACCAAGTGAGCCAGCATATGCAAGTCCCAAAGGATCATCACTGGCGCATGGTGGAGAGACTTCTCTTGTATCTAAATGGGACGTCAAGCCTTGGAGTGTGGATGGGATGTAACAAGAGCACTGAAGTGGTGGGATACTGTGATGCGGATTGGGCTGGAGATAGAGCAGACAGGAGATCAACCACCGGCTATTGTACATTCATTGGAGGCAACTTGGTGACTTGGAAGAGTAAGAAGCAGAAGGTGGTGTCTTGTTCAAGCGCTGAAGCTGAGTATAGAGCAATGCTGAAGCTTACCAATGAGTTGGTATGGATCAAAGGAATCTTGAAGCACTTGGAGATAGAGCAGGGAACTCCAATGACTATGCATTGTGATAATCAAGCGGCTATACACATTGCGACCAACTCAGTCTTCCATGAGAGAACCAAGCACATTGAAGTTGATTGTCACAAGGTGAGGCAGATGATTGTCTTGGGAGTGATCTTGCCATGCTACACAAGGAGTGAGGATCAACTTGCGGATGTGTTCACCAAGGCTGCAAGACAAAAGACTATGGAGTCCATTCATTCCAGATTGGGGCTCATAGATCTTTCCCCAAGGAGCTGATCCCCTTTGCCATGAGGTCTTCACTCTTTTTCCCTCATCAAGGTTTTGTCCCAATGGGTTTTCCTTGGTGAGGTTTTTAATGAGGGAGATCTCATGGTGGTTCCAAGCTTAACTAAGTTACTAAGTTAAGCTTGAGGGGGAGTGTTAAAATGAGTTGTTCAGTATATGGGGAGATGGCTTAAGGAGTTGAGAGTGTGAGAATGTGGAGGCAAAGGGAAGGAAGGTTAGGGATCGACCAGGCCGTACAAGAGGCCGTACCGGCCGTACCGTCCGTACTGTCCGGGTCGATCCATAACTCGACCAAGAGGGAAGTTACCCGGGTGAAAGGGTTAAACGGCCAAAGGGGTTTTACCTTAGGAGATATGACCGTTTGGATGGATAGAGTGACCGCGGCTTATCCTGACAGTCTGGCACAAGCTGTAAAGGCAAAAGGGAACCTAGTCCAAGATGCCAAAAGCGTGTGACAGCTCCCATTGGTTTACATTTGAATTAAAGCAATCTTATCCTTGACTACACATGCTTAGCGCTCCTGAATACCCTAATGTCTCTCTCTATATATTGTAAACTCTGTCTTGATTAATGGTTAACACGAGTTCATCATAATCTCTCTCTAGTTCATCATGTTTCTCTTCTACATTTCATAAATCATCTCATCTCACTTTAATCTTTCTCTAAATCTCTCAATACCTGTTCAACTCTCTAAAATCATAGTCCCGAGGAGAGTGTTGTAGAGAAGTGGCAACAAGAAGACATGATGGTGATGTCTGTCCTTCATGCCTCTTTGGAGCCGGCTATACTAGATGCTTATAGCTACTGTGAGACAGCCAAGGAGCTGTGGGATACTCTACAGAAAGTGTATGGAAACACTTCTAACCTGAACCGAGTGTTTGAAGTCAAGAAGGCAATCAATGGGTTAACTCAAGATGACACGGAGTTCACTAAGCACTTGGGGAGGTTCAGGTCTCTTTGGTCTGAGTTGGAGATGCTGAGGCCAAGCACGGTTGATCCAGAGCTTCTAAATGAGAGACGCGAGCAGGACAAGGTCTTTGGGTTGCTGCTCACGTTGAATGCAAGCTACAGTGGTCTTATCCAGCACATGCTATGGTCTGAGAAGCTGCCTGACCTTGAAGAGGTGTGTGCTAAGATACAGAAGGAGCAGGGCTCAATGGGTTTGTTTGGAGGCAAGGGAGACTTATATCTTGCAAACGCTGTGCAACCTGACCGGGAAGAGCCTCCACAAGCTAACAAAGCTGGTTACAACAAGTATGAGGATAGGAAGTTCAATGGGAATTGTGATCACTGCAAGAAGCATGGACACAAGAAGAGTCAGTGCTGGATACTCCATCCCCACTTGAAGCCGGCTAAGTTCATGAAGGAGAGAGAGGCAAAAGCTCACATGACTGAAGGATCAAGCGGAGCAGGGCCATCCAACCGTGGAGCTGAAGTGGAGAACCGTGAAGGAGATGGAAAGGCTTTGGTGACCTACACTGGAGCTATCAACCCCCGAGGCAATGATCAAGACTTCATCAGGAGATCCGAGATGGATGCACTCATCAAAATGCTCAAGGATAATGGTAACATTCATGGGTATTCATTTGGTGCTTCTATGATTGCTAGAACTATAGAAATGACTCCTAATGTGGCTGAGATTGCTAGGATTGATAGTAAGACTGGAATTGAGCATTGCATTGATAGAAATGCTAGGATGAATGCATATAGATCACAGATTAGCATCTGCCATAGTGCTAGCAATACATCCAAACCATTGATTATAGATTCAGGTGCATCTCATCATATGATTAGTGACACCAACCTGATTAAAGATATAGAACCTACTAATGGATGTGTAATGATTGCAAATGGGGATAAGATACCTATTAAGGGAATAGGAAACTTAAAGCTATTTGATAAGAACACTAGAGCTTTTTACATTCCGGAATTCACATCAAACCTACTTTCAGTTAAGAAATGCACTACTGATTTGAATTACAATGTTATATTCAGTCCTAATGATGTGAAGTTTCAGGATATTGAGAGCAGCCAATTGATTGGAAAAGGAGTTACAAAGGGAGACTTATACATGCTTGAGAAGCTTGATCCTGTTTCCAATTATAACTGCTCATTTACTTCTGCTTCTAGTTTGAATAAAAATGCATTGTGGCAT
The DNA here is from genome assembly GCF_020379485.1 of Brassica napus. NCBI lineage: Eukaryota > Viridiplantae > Streptophyta > Magnoliopsida > Brassicales > Brassicaceae > Brassica > Brassica napus. The sequence goes on from NW_026016416.1 coordinate 43,844, forward strand.
GCTAGACTAGGTCATCCCCATGAGAGGGCTTTAAACTTGATGTTACCAGGTGTGGTTTTTGAAAATAATAAGTGTGAAGCTTGCATTTTAGGCAAGCATTGTAAGAATGTGTTTCCAAGAACATCTACTGTTTATGAAAATTGCTTTGATTTGATTCATACTGATGTGTGGACTGCACCTAGTTTTTCTAGAGATAATCATAAGTATTTTGTCACATTCATTGATGAAAAATCTAAATACACCTGGTTAACACTCATTCCATCAAAAGATAGGGTGATAGATGCATTCAAGAACTTTCAAGCTTATGTGACTAACCATTATCATGCTAGGATTAAAATTTTGAGATCAGATAATGGAGGAGAGTACACAAGCTATGCGTTCAAGAGTCATCTAGATCACCATGGAATCCTTCATCAAACAAGCTGTCCCTACACACCACAACAGAATGGTGTAGCTGAGAGGAAGAACAGGCACTTGATGGAAGTGGCTCGGTCACTGATGTTCCAAGCTAATGTACCTAAGAGATTCTGGAGTGATGCTGTATCCACTGCGTGCTACCTAATCAACAGGATGCCTACAAAGGTGTTGAAGGATCAAGCACCATTTGAAGTTCTGAACAAGCGCAAGCCATCCTTGGAATACATGAGAGTGTTTGGATGCTTATGCTATGTTCTAGTACCAGGAGAGTTGAGGAACAAGCTAGAAGCAAGGAGCAGAAAGGCAATGTTCATTGGCTACTCAACAACTCAAAAAGGATATAAGTGTTATGATCCAGAAGCTAGAAGGGTGCTTGTATCTAGAGATGTGAAGTTCATTGAAGAAAGAGGATACTATGAGGAGAAGAATCAAGAAGATTTGAAGGATCTCACATCAGATAAGGCTGGAGTCTTAAGAATCATTTTGGAAGGTCTCGGTATCAAGATGAACCAGGATCAATCCACAAGAAGTGGAAGACAAGAAGAGAGCTCAACTGCACCAAGTGGAGCTGCTCAAACACCTCACCTTGATCATGAGGGGGGAAGTGAACCTGAAACTCAAGAAAATGGCCAAGAAGGAGTGGGCTTGAGTGAGGAAGGAGAGTTCAACTCAGGTTCTCATCATCAAGGTGAGCAAGACCAAGGAGAGGAAGAACATCAGAGTGAAGCACAAGAACCGCATACACAAGCTGAGCCGGTTAAAGAGCAAGAACAACCTGTATTGAGGAGGAGCACAAGGCTGAGAAAGGATCCTTCCTCTTGGGTAAACACGCGAGTGTACTACAATGCCTAAGCTGTGGAGCATCCTTCTCAAGTTGTGTGTTCCTTTGCTCAATACCCTGAAGAACATTGTGCCTTCATGGTTAACTTGGATGAGAACTACATCCCAAGAAGCTATGAAGAAGCAATCATGGATAAAGAATGGAAGGAGTCAGTTGGAGCTGAAGCAGGAGCTATGATCAAGAATGATACATGGTATGAGAGTGAGTTACCAAAAGGGAAGAAGGCTGTGACTAGTAGATGGATCTTCACAATCAAGTATAAGGCTGATGGAACAATTGAGAGGAAGAAGTCAAGACTGGTTGCAAGAGGTTTCACTCAAACTTATGGAGAGGATTACATTGAGACTTTTGCACCAGTAGCTAAACTGCACACAATCCGGATTGTATTAAGCTTGGCTGTGAATCTTGGATGGGGCTTATGGCAAATGGATGTGAAGAATGCATTTCTACAAGGAGAGCTGGAGGATGAAGTGTATATGCATCCACCTCCAGGCTTGGAACACTTAGTGAAGAGAGGGAATGTGTTGAGACTGAAGAAAGCTATCTATGGACTGAAGCAATCACCAAGAGCTTGGTACAACAAGCTGAGTACTACTCTGAATGGACGAGGCTTCAAGAAGTCTGAACTAGACCACACCCTCTTCACTCTCACTACTTCCTCAGGTATGATTGCACTCCTTGTGTATGTTGATGATATCATTATCACAGGAAGTGATAAGGAAGGTATCATAGCAACCAAGGAGTTCCTTAAATCCATGTTTGAGATTAAAGACTTGGGAGAAATGAAATACTTTCTTGGAATTGAGATATGTAGATCCAAGGAAGGTTTGTTCATGTCCCAAAGGAAGTATACACTTGATCTTTTGAAAGGTGCAGGTGCTTATGGAGGCAAGACAGCAAGGATGCCTATGGAGGATGGCTACAAAGTCCCACGAGAGGGGGAGATTGAAGACAGCAAACCTTATCAGGATCCTAAACTCTATAGAAAGCTAGTTGGCAAATTGATTTACCTTACCATAACTAGGCCTGACATTTGCTTTGCTGTGAATCAGGTGAGTCAACACATGCAAGTGCCTAAGGAACATCATTGGCGCATGGTGGAGAGGATCTTGATGTATCTCAACGGCTCACCTGATCAAGGAGTATGGATGGGTTGCAATGGGAGCACTGAAGTGGTTGGATATTGTGATGCGGATTGGGCTGGTGATAGAGCAGACAGGAGATCAACCACAGGCTATTGCACATTCATTGGAGGCAACTTGGTTACTTGGAAGAGTAAGAAGCAGAAGGTGGTGTCTTGCTCAAGTGCAGAAGCTGAGTATAGAGCTATGCTGAAGCTGACCAACGAGCTGGTGTGGATCAAGGGCATCTTAAAGCATTTGGAGATTGATCAAGCCACGCCAATGACAATGCATTGTGATAACCAAGCTGCCATCCACATTGCCTCCAACTCGGTGTTCCATGAGAGAACCAAGCACATTGAAGTGGATTGTCACAAGGTGAGGCAGATGATCATCTTAGGAGTCATCTTGCCATGCTACACAAGAAGTGAAGATCAGTTAGCGGATGTGTTCACCAAGGCTGCAAGACAGAAGACAATGGAGTCCATTCACATCAGGTTGGGCCTCATTGATCTTGGGAAGAGAAGGAGCTGATCCCCTTTGGCTGTGAGGTCTTTACTCTTTTTCCCTTATCAAGGTTTTATCCCAATGGGTTTTCCTTGGTAAGGTTTTTAATGAGGAAGATCTCATGGCTGTCCAAGCTTAGACTTTCACAAAGCTAAGCTTGAGGGGGAGTGTTAATCAGAGTTGAGACATTTGAGGTAAAGACACAAAGGAGTTGAGAACATAAAGAGAGCAAAGAGGTGAAGAGGAGGAATGGGTTGATCATCCGTACAAGGCCGTACAAGTGATCATCCGTACAAGGTAAAAAGGGATCAAGTAACTATCCAAGTAACTCCCATGTACTGAGCTTAAGTTACACTCGGCCAAGACCTTATCCGAACGTTGAGAGGATAAGGGAGACGCGGCTTGACAGCTAGGACAGGCTGGCAAGAGCTGGAAAGGAAGAGCATCTAGTCTTGGATCAAGAAGATGCTCCAAACGTGTGAAGACACTCATTGGCCGGTTCAAATTAAAGCTTAGGCTCCTCTTTGACTCTACATGATTACTTAGCTTTATGATTTCGAAAACCCTAAGTGTATGGACCTATATATATGTAATCTCATCTCTTAATAAAGATTAGACAGTTCTAAACAATCTTTCTCTTTACTCATTTCACTATGATTCTCCATTAGTCTCTAAGTTGTCTCTTAATCTCTTATTCTCCTTCTTTAATCCTTTCTAAACTCAGATAATCCTTTACATTCCTAAAAGTCATACTACTGATCTTCAATGCAATGTTATTTTCAGTCCTAATGATGTTAAGTTTCAGGATATTAAGAGCAGTAAGTTGATTGGGCAAGGAGCAACCAAGGGGGATCTTTACATGATTGAAGACCTTGCACCTATTTCTAGTTCTTGTTTCTCGTTTAGTTCTGTTTCATCCTTAAGTACTGATGCTCTGTGGCATGCTAGGCTAGGCCATCCACATGTTAGGGCTTTAAGCATTATGTTACCAGGTGTCATGTTTAAAAATAATGATTGTGAGGCTTGTATTTTGGGTAAACACTGTAAGACTGTTTTTCAAAGATCATCTACTCTTTATGCAAACTGCTTTGATTTAATTCACTCTGATGTTTGGACTGCACCTTGCTTATCTAGGGATGATTACAAGTATTATGTCACATTCATTGATGAAAAATCCAAATACACCTGGTTAACATTGATTAAAACTAAAGATAGGGTCCTTGATGCATTTAAAAATTTTCAAGCCTATGTGACTAACCAATATCATGCCAAGATTAAGATTTTCAGGTCTGATAATGGTGGGGAGTATACTGGGCATGCATTTCGTGATCACCTTGCTCAACATGGGATCCTTCACCAGACTAGCTGCCCATACACTCCACAGCAGAATGGAGTTGCTGAAAGGAAGAACAGACACCTCATGGAGGTGTCCCGGTCCATGATGTTCCACAAAGGGGTTCCCAAGAGGTATTGGAGTGATGCTGTGATGACTGCGTGCTATCTGATCAACAGGATGTTGAGATGAGCTGAGGAATATAAGGAGAGTTGTTCAGGGTTGAAGAGGTTGTGATGTGGAGAAGAGGAGAAGGATTGGCCTTAGGGAGAACCGTCCGTACCGGTCCGTACAGGTCCGTACCATGGCCGTACGGCCGTACAGACGGTATCGACCAAGCGGTAAAGAAATGTTACCGCGAGAAGAAGTTCACAGTCTGATCATGTTTTGCCTTGACCAAAGAAGGCATATGACCGTTTATGGATAGAGGAAGAGCGTCTCTACAGGCTGGCACAGGCTGGAAGGATAAGGTTCACTTTTAGCATAGTGACCACGCGTGTGGAGAGGCTCATTGGTCCGGTTCAAATTAAAGGCTCCCTTAGACTTGACCTCACATGCTTAGTCTCTTCTTAAACCCTAGTATCACACTCCTATATATTGTAAACACTCTCTCATTAATGAATTCATGCGAGTTATGTTACTCTCTCTCTAGTCTCTCTCTTGTTCATCATGGATCATACTTAATCTCCCCATTTCTCTCACAATCTCTTCTAAACTTCTCTTAATCTCTTACCAAATCTCTCTTAATCTCTCAATACCTATTCTACTCTCTAAAATCATATGGTATCAGAGCCAGGTTGGCTTTGGTATTGAGAGATCCTTGTTCCTTTCTTTACATTTGCGAGTTTGTTCTTGTGTGTTAAAGAAGAGGAGATGGAGACGACCAACTTTAGCAAACTGGTGACGGTTCCGGTTGCACTGAAGGGAGGCTCGAACTACTTGATGTGGTCCCAGTTGGTGAGGACTACCATTGGAAGGCTAGGGCTGTGGAACCACATCACAGATGATGGTCCGGAGCCAGTGGCCAAAGAAGATGAAGAAGAAGGCGACGGGAAGACTCTTGCGGTAGCTGAAGCAAAGAGATGGGTCCAAGAGGATTTGATGGTGCTGTCTGTGCTCCATGCCTCCCTGGAGCTCCCCATACTTGAAGCTTACGTGCACTTTGAGACTCCTAAGCGCCTTTGGGACATGCTCCATAAGAGGTATGGAAACAAGTCCAACATAAGCCGGGTGTTTGATCTGAAGCAAACCATCAGTGTCTTGAGGCAAGATGGAGAAGATCTCACCAAGCACATGGGGAAGTTTGGAGCTTTGTGGTCCGAACTTGAGAGTCTTAGACCCAACACAACTGATGAGGAATCGCTCATTGAGAGGAGAGAGCAAGATCAGGTGTTTGGGCTATTGATGACTCTAGATGAAAGCTACCAGGATGTGATCAAGCATATCCTGAGATCACCTACTCTCCCATCCATGGAGGAGGTATGCGCACAACTTCAGAAGGAGGAAGGCTCTCTTGGGTTGTTTGGAGGCAAGAAGGGAATGTCCACGGCTCATAAAGCAGAAGAGGCGCAAGCAAACAAGGCAGCGTACCGTGGAGATGGAAGGAAGTATGAGAAGTATGAGGGAAGCTGTGAGCATTGCAAGCGGCAGGGGCATAAGAAGAGTCAGTGCTGGATCCTACATCCACACCTCAGGCCTAGCAAGTTCAACAAGGATAGAGAAGCTAAGGCTCACCTTTCTGCTGAAGCAAGTGGTGCCGGCTCATCAGGGGCTAGTCCAAATGTCAAGGCGGGTGAAAGTGAAGGCAGAGCTCTAACTTCTCAGGAGGTGATCACCAAGGCTGACTTTGAGGCTTTCATCCGAGCCCTCAAGGAGTCTGGTAAAATGCTAGGCAACACTCTTGGATACTCATACTCTGCTCATACATTACCTAGTATCTCTGATAAACTGTTAGACATTTTTAAAATCTCATGTACTGCCACTGCTCATACTAGCATAACTGATAGATTGTTAGGAGTAGTTAAGAGCCTGAAAGCTGAAAATGAAACATCTAGAACCAAGACTGCTAGGAGCTTGCATAAACCATTGATAATTGACTCTGGTGCATCTCATCACATGATTAGTGATAACAATCTGATAAAAGACATAGAACCTGCCCTTGGACATGTTATGATTGCAAATGGAGATAGAATTCCCATTAGGGGCATTGGTAAACTGAACTTGTTTAATAAGGATTCAAAAGCTTTTTACATGCCTGAGTTCACCTCTAATCTTTTATCAGTTAAGAAATGCACTACTGATCTTCAATGCAATGTTATTTTCAGTCCTAATGATGTTAAGTTTCAGGATATTAAGAGCAGTAAGTTGATTGGGCAAGGAGCAACCAAGGGGGATCTTTACATGATTGAAGACCTTGCACCTATTTCTAGTTCTTGTTTCTCGTTTAGTTCTGTTTCTTCCTTAAGTACTGATGCTCTGTGGCATGCTAGGCTAGGACATCCACATGTTAGGGCCTTAAGCATTATGTTACCAGGTGTCATGTTTAAAAATAATGATTGTGAGGCATGTATTTTGGGCAAACATTGTAAGACTGTTTTTCAGAGATCATCTACTCTTTATGCAAACTGCTTTGATTTAATTCACTCTGATGTTTGGACGGCACCTTGCTTATCTAGGGATGATTACAAGTATTATGTCACATTCATTGATGAAAAATCCAAATACACCTGGTTAACATTGATTAAAACTAAAGATAGGGTCCTTGATGCATTTAAAAATTTTCAAGCCTATGTGACTAACCAATATCATGCCAAGATTAAGATTTTCAGGTCTGATAATGGTGGGGAGTATACTGGGCATGCATTTCGTGATCACCTTGCTCAACATGGGATTCTTCACCAGACTAGCTGCCCATACACTCCACAGCAGAATGGAGTTGCGGAAAGGAAGAACAGACATCTCATGGAGGTGTCCCGGTCCATGATGTTCCACAAAGGGGTTCCCAAGAGGTATTGGAGTGATGCTGTGATGACTGCGTGCTACCTGATCAACAGGATACCAACCAGGATCTTGGCAGATCAATCTCCATTTGAGGTACTCAACAAGAGCAGGCCAGTCTTGGATCACCTGAGGACCTTTGGATGCGTGTGTTATGTTCTTGTACCAGGCGAGCAGAGAAACAAACTAGAAGCAAAGAGCACCAAGGCTATGATGATTGGGTATTCCACTTCACAGAAGGGATACAAATGCTATGATCCTACAGCTAGGAGAGTCCTAGTGTCAAGGGATGTCAGATTCATGGAAGACAAAGGATACTATGATGAGCAGACATGGGAAGACTTGGAGGATCTCTCCCAGCCATCAGAAAGAGCTGCTTGCTTGAGAAACATCCTAGAGGGGCTCGGAATTGGAGTGTCCCAGGATCAGAGTAGGCGTCCAGAACCTACTCCAGCTGCAGCAGAAGAACCATCCCACTTTGCACATGAGGGGGGAAGTGAATCAGTATCTGAACTAGAGGACCAAGGCTTAGAAGAGGCCGGTGAGCTAGGAAACAGAGGAACTGATTCTCCTGTCCAAAGTGGAGAAGGATCAGCAAGGGGAGAACTGAATGAAGAAGATCAGAGACAAGGAGAGGCTAGAGCTGAAGCTGAAGAACAGACTGAAGCAGTGACTCCACAAGTAGAAGAAGAACAAGAGATGGCACAAGAAGGGCCAGTGTTGAGAAGGAGTACAAGGCTGAGGAAGGATCCTTCCAGTTGGGTAAACACGAGAGTGTACTACAATGCCCAAGCTGTGAAGCATCCTACTCAGGCTGTGTGTTCCTTTGCTCAATATCCAGAAGCACATTGTGCATTTATGGTAAACTTAGATAAGAATCACATTCCAAGAAGCTATGAAGAGGCAATGGAAGATAAGGAATGGAAGGAATCAGTAGGAGCTGAGGCAGGAGCTATGATAAAGAATGACACATGGTATGAGAGTGAACTACCAAAAGGGAAGAAGGCTGTGTCTAGTAGATGGATCTTTACAGTCAAGTACAAGGCTGATGGGTCGATTGAGAGGAAGAAGACTAGACTGGTAGCAAGAGGGTTCACTCAGACTTATGGAGAAGACTACATTGATACATTTGCTCCAGTTGCAAAGCTACACACCATTCGAATAGTCCTATCAGTGGCTACTAACCTTGGGTGGGATCTTTGGCAGATGGATGTTAAGAATGCATTTCTCCAAGGAGAGTTAGAAGATGAAGTTTACATGCTACCACCTCCGGGCCTAGAAGGGATGGTGAAACCAGGGAATGTGCTGAGATTGAAGAAGGCCATCTATGGGTTGAAGCAATCACCAAGGGCATGGTATCACAAGCTGAGCACAACTCTAAATGGAAGAGGTTTCAGGAAATCAGAGCTTGATCACACTCTCTTCACTCTTACTACACCTGCTGGCATTGTTGTGCTTCTTGTATATGTGGATGACATAGTTATCACAGGCAGTGATAAGGTTGAAATCAAGGAGACCAAGGAGTTTCTGAAATCTGTGTTTGACATCAAAGACTTGGGAGAAATGAAGTACTTCCTTGGAATTGAGCTGTGCAGATCAGAAGAAGGGTTGTTCATCTCACAAAGGAAGTATATCTTGGATCTGTTGAAGGAGGCTGGTGCGTATGGTGGAAAGACAGCCAAGATGCCCATGGAGGATGGGTATAAAGCTCCACGTGAGGGGGAGCTAGAAGATAGTAAGCTATTTCATGATCCAAAGCTATACAGGAAGCTTGTGGGGAAGCTGATCTATCTAACCATCACTAGGCCAGACATCTGTTTTGCTGTGAACCAAGTGAGTCAGCATATGCAAGCTCCAAGAGAGCATCACTGGCGCATGGTAGAAAGAGTTCTCATGTATCTGAATGGAACTCAAGGGCTTGGTATATGGATGGGTTGTAACGGGAGTACTGAAGCAGTGGGATATTGTGATGCAGATTGGGCTGGAGACAGAACAGATAGAAGATCTACAACCGGCTATTGCACATTCATTGGTGGAAACATGGTTACTTGGAAGAGTAAGAAGCAGAAGGTGGTGTCATGCTCAAGTGCCGAGGCTGAGTATAGAGCAATGCTAAAGCTCACAAATGAGTTGGTATGGATTAAAGGAATACTGAAGCACTTGGAGATTGAGCAAGCAACACCAATGACCATGCACTGTGACAATCAAGCAGCCATTCACATAGCCACAAACTCGGTGTTCCATGAAAGAACTAAGCATATTGAAGTGGACTGTCATAAAGTGAGGCAGATGATAGTCTTGGGAGTGATACTGCCGTGCTACACAAGGAGTGAGGATCAGTTGGCAGATGTATTCACTAAGGCGGCTAGGCAAAAGACAATGGAGTCAATTCACATAAGGTTGGGACTCCTTGATCTTTCGCCTAAGGGCTGATCTATACACTCTCCTGATCATGAGGTCCTTACTCTTTTTCCCTCATCAGAGTTTTGTCCCAATGGGTTTTCTTTGATGAGGTTTTTTAATGAGGAGGAGCTCATGATCCTTCCAAGCTTGACTTGTTCCACATGGTCAAGCTTGAGGGGGAGTGTTGAGATGAGCTGAGGAATATAGGAGAGTTGTTCAGGGTTGAAGAGGTTGTGATGTGGAGAAGAGGAGAAGGATTGGCCTTAGGGAGAACCGTCCGTACCGGTCCGTACAGGTCCGTACCATGGCCGTACGGCCGTACAGACGGTATCGACCAAGCGGTAAAGAAATGTTACCGCGAGAAGAAGTTCACGGTCTGATCATGTTTTGCCTTGACCAAAGAAGGCATATGACCGTTTATGGATAGAGGAAGAGCGTCTCTACAGGCTGGCACAGGCTGGAAGGATAAGGTTCACTTTTAGCATAGTGACCACGCGTGTGGAGAGGCTCATTGGTCCGGTTCAAATTAAAGGCTCCCTTAGACTTGACCTCACATGCTTAGTCTCTTCTTAAACCCTAGTATCACACTCCTATATATTGTAAACACTCTCTCATTAATGAATTCACGCGAGTTATGTTACTCTCTCTCTAGTCTCTCTCTTGTTCATCATGGATCATACTTAATCTCCCCATTTCTCTCACAATCTCTTCTAAACTTCTCTTAATCTCTTACCAAATCTCTCTTAATCTCTCAATACCTATTCTACTCTCTAAAATCATACAGGATACCAACCAGGATCTTAGCAGATCAATCTCCATTTGAGGTGCTTAACAAGAGCAGGCCAGTCTTGGATCACCTGAGGACTTTTGGATGCGTGTGTTATGTTCTTGTACCAGGCGAGCAGAGAAACAAACTAGAAGCAAAGAGCACCAAGGCTATGATGATTGGGTATTCCACTTCACAGAAGGGATACAAATGCTATGATCCTACAGCTAGGAGAGTCCTAGTGTCAAGGGATGTCAGATTCATGGAAGATAAAGGATACTATGATGAGCAGACATGGGAAGACTTGGAGGATCTATCCCAGCCATCAGAAAGAGCTGCTTGCTTGAGAAACATTCTAGAGGGGCTCGGAATTGGAGTGTCCCAGGATCAGAGTAGGCGTCCAGAACCTACTCCAGCTGCAGCAGAAGAACCATCCCACTTTGCACATGAGGGGGGAAGTGAATCAGTATCTGAACTAGAGGACCAAGGCTTAGAAGAGGCCGGTGACCTAGGAAACAGAGGAACTGATTCTCCTGTCCAAAGTGGAGAAGGATCAGCAAGGGAAGAACTGAATGAAAGTCAGAAAGAAGAAGATCAGAGACAAGGAGAAGCTAGAGCTGAAGCTGAAGAACAGACTGAAGCAGTGACTCCACAAGTAGAAGAAGAACAAGAGATGGCGCAAGAAGGGCCAGTGTTGAGAAGGAGTACAAGGCTGAGAAAGGATCCTTCTAGTTGGGTAAACACGAGAGTGTACTACAATGCCCAAGCTGTGAAGCATCCTACTCAGGCCGTGTGTTCTTTTGCTCAATATCCAGAAGCACATTGTGCATTTATGGTAAACTTAGATGAGAATCACATTCCAAGAAGCTATGAAGAGGCAATGGAAGATAAGGAATGGAAGGAATCAGTAGGCGCTATATCAGGAGCTATGATAAAGAATGATACATGGTATGAGAGTGAACTACCAAAAGGGAAGAAGGCTGTGTCTAGTAGATGGATCTTTACAATCAAGTACAAGGCTGATGGGTCGATTGAGAGGAAGAAGACTAGACTAGTAGCAAGAGGGTTCACTCAGACATATGGAGAGGATTACATTGAGACATTTGCTCCAGTAGCCAAGCTACACACCATTAGGATTATTTTAAGCTTGGCTGTGAACCTTGGATGGGGATTGTGGCAAATGGATGTAAAGAATGCATTTCTGCAAGGAGAGCTTGAGGATGAAGTATATATGTATCCTCCACCAGGTCTAGAACATCTAGTGAAGAGAGGGAATGTTCTGAGGCTAAAGAAAGCCATTTATGGGTTGAAGCAATCACCAAGAGCTTGGTATAACAAGTTGAGCACAACTCTGAATGGCCGAGGCTTCAAGAAGTCTGAACTAGACCACACCCTCTTCACTCTTACCACTCCCTCAGGTATGATTGCACTCCTTGTGTATGTTGATGATATCATTATCACAGGGAGTGACAAGGAAGGTATCATAGCAACCAAAGAGTTCCTTAAATCTATGTTTGAGATTAAAGACTTGGGAGAAATGAAATACTTTCTTGGAATTGAGATATGTAGATCCAAGGAAGGGTTGTTCATGTCCCAAAGGAAGTATACACTTGATCTTTTGAAAGGTGCAGGTGCTTACGGAGGCAAGACAGCAAGGATGCCTATGGAGGATGGCTACAAAGTCCCACGAGAGGGGGAGATTGAAGACAGCAAACCTTACCAGGATCCTAAACTCTATAGAAAACTAGTTGGTAAATTGATTTACCTTACCATTACAAGGCCTGATATATGTTTTGCTGTGAATCAGGTGAGCCAACACATGCAGCTTCCCAAGGAACATCACTGGCGCATGGTGGAGAGGCTGTTGATGTATCTGAATGGCTCGCCGGATCAAGGAGTATGGATGGGATGCAATGGAAGCTCAGAAGTGGTGGGCTATTGCGATGCTGATTGGGCAGGAGATAGAGCTGACAGGAGATCAACAACCGGCTATTGCACATTCATTGGAGGCAACTTGGTAACTTGGAAGAGCAAGAAGCAGAAGGTGGTGTCATGCTCAAGTGCTGAAGCTGAGTATAGAGCCATGCTGAAGCTTACAAACGAGTTGGTATGGATCAAAGGCATCTTGAAGCACTTGGAGATTGATCAAGCCACTCCAATGACAATGCATTGCGACAATCAAGCTGCCATTCACATTGCATCCAACTCGGTGTTCCATGAGAGAACCAAGCCCATTAAGGTTGATTGCCACAAAGTGAGACAGATGATTGTGCTTGGAGTGATCTTACCTTGTTATACGAGAAGTGAAGATCAGTTGGCTGATGTGTTCACCAAGGCTGCGAGACAGAAGACTATGGAGTCCATTCACATTAGATTGGGACTCATAGATCTTGGGAAGAGAAGGAGCTGATCCCCTCAGCTGTGAGATCTTTACTCTTTTTCCCTCATTAAGGTTTTATCCCAATGGGTTCTCCTTAGTGAGGTTTTTAATGAGGAAGGTCTCATGGCTGTCCAAGCTTAGACTTTCACAAAGCTAAGCTTGAGGGGGAGTGTTAAGAAGAGAGCCTTATGGTATGAAGAGGAGACCTTAGGAAGTGTAGAAGCATTAGAGAGGAAGATAGAAGCATCATGTACGGACTGTACGGATAGGGCAAAGGGTACGGACGATCAGGCCGTACCATCATGCGCGGTTAAGGGGTTACTCAGCTCAGGTAAAAAGTAAACTAGCTAGAGTTACTTTACCTTAAGGCTGAGCTTGATCCGAACGTTGAGAGGATAAGGAGGAACGCGTCTGACAGTCTGGCAAGAGCTGGAAAGGTAAAGGCATATTCAAAGATGCCTTACACATGTGGAGACTCTCATTGGAAGGATTCAAATGCGCCCTTAGCTGTATCTTGACTTCACATGCTTTCTCCTTTATGCAATCTAAACCCTAGTGTCTTAAGCTTCATATATAAGTGTAAACTCTCTCTGATTAATGAATTAATGCGAATCATGTTACTCTCTCTCTAGTCTCTCTCTTGTTCATCATGGATCATACATAAATCTCCCCATCTCTTTCACAATCTCTCCTAAACTTCTCTTAATCTCTTACCAAATCTCTCTTAATCTCTCAATACCTATTCTACTCTCTAAAATCTCAAGGATGAGTTGGTCTTGTTGTAATCTGAGTGATGTGTGCTGATTGGATAAGCTAAGCTGGCTCACTTTAATTCAAACTAAGGCTGAGCTTTGATTGGTTCTTCTTAGGCTCCTTTGTATCTGTCCACAGATCAGTCTAGGTGCATGGTCGTGGCTGCCTTCCTCTTTACAGCTCCAGCCAGCCTGTCCATACCCCAAAGTAACCAATCAGCTCCACACAGCATCTTCTTGATTCCCTTTGACTAGATTCAAACCTTGGTGCCTTATCCATATACTATACACTCTTCACATCCTGAATAGTGAATAGTTAACCTGAATAGTGACTAGTGATTCACTATTCACTTTTACACCAACTTGCCCAAACTTCTCCAATCTTACTGTGGTAACTCTCCAAAGTTACTGTGGTAACTTTGGAGTTACTGTCTGACCCAAATCTTCTCTAAATGGTGTCTAAGTACCTCCTGGACTTAACCCTATCTTTGCACACTCATCAGACCACTTCTGAAGTCTTAAGACTCTCCCAAAGCCTTAACATACAATCTCTGAATAATACGTCCCTAGATTGCTTCTCTGGATAGTATGGGATAGATCCTTGCTAGAACGAATCAAAGACTCAAGCTCTACAAGGTTGTGGATCGATTGGTCACACAAGAGGCTGCGGAAAGGCTCCTTGATACTCCTAAGTGACTAGATCGGATATGACACACCGAGATAGACACTCTTGGGTTGTTGGATACTACACACCAACAAGAACACTCAACAACTCGCGGACAAGCAGTAGAGAGAACAAAGAAAGGTTTTAAGATAAAAGATAATTGATTATTGATAAGGGGTTCAAAGTACACTTATATAAGAGAAGTTGGAACAGACTCCAAGCTTCTCGAAAACTATCAAGAGAGTAAAGGCACACGCTCTCTTGGAAATAGAAACAAGTGACAAGTTTGAAAACCAAAAACATGAAATGAAATACATAATATAACATAAGGTTGATCCGGGATAAGGTTGGATCGAGATCATCAACTAAGGGTTTTGAGAAGCAATTCTATGGCCTCGTTAAAAACCTATCTTTGGAAAACCCATTGGGACAAAACCAAAGATAGGGAAAAAGAGCACGCATAGATTGCTTGCTTAGTTGATGATCAGCTTGATGGTGAAGTAGCTTGAATGGTGATAAGTGTGTCTTGGTTGATCAAGCTTCTACCAAGACATTCCTCTTGCTTCCATGACATCTTAACCAATCCTCCAATAACTTGCGTGAGCTTCCTTGATCTTGATCGAGTCATAGGTCCTTTTGGCAAGGCTAGAACATCTCCATTAGTCGGCTTATCCAGATCCTCATCATCTCCATTAGCTAGTTGGTCCATGATCACATCATCCCCTCCCTCTTGAAAAGGATTTGTCCTCAAATCTGGCTCATCTGCAACAAAAGGGATCAAGTCAGTAACATTGAAGCTATCACTTATGTCGTACTTACCTTGCAGATCAAGTTTGTAGGCATTGTCATTGATCCTCTTGGTGACTTCAAAAGGGCCATCAATCCTCGGCATTAGCTTAGACTTCCTCTCTTTTGGAAACCTTTCTTTCCTCAAGTGAACCCATACTTGATTTCCAACTTCAAAGATCATCTCACACCTTCCCTTGTTGGCTTGTTTGGCGTATTGCTTAGTTTTCTCTTCTAGATTGCGCTTAGCTTGCTCATGAATCTGCTGAACCATCTCAGCTTTCTTTTTCCCATCCATACTAACCCTTTCACACTCAGGTAAAGGTATTAGATCCAAAGGTGAGATGGGATTGAACCCATAAACAATTTCAAAAGGAGAAAACTTAGAAGCAGAATGCATAGCATGATTGTATGCAAATTCACAATGAGGCAAGTAATCTTCCCATGATTTCAAGTTCTTTTTGATGAATGCACGCAGGAGAGTACCTAAGGTTCTATTAACTACTTCAGTCTGCCCATCAGTTTGTGGATGACAAGTAGTAGAAAACAATAGCTTAGTTCCTAGTTTAGACCACAATGTTTTCCAAAAGTAGCTAAGGAATTTAGTGTCTCTATCTGAAACTATAGTCCTAGGCATTCCATGCAAACGTACCACTTCTTTAAAGAACAAATTAGCTACATGTAATGCATCATCAGTTTTATTGCAAGCTATGAATGTGCCATTTTAATGAGATCCTAGGACCCTGCTCTGGATGGTTTGGATAGATCCTTGCATAAACAAATCAAAGACTCAAGTTTATCAAGGCTGTGGATCGAATGGTGACACAAGAGGCTGCGGAAAGGCTCCTTGATACTCCTAGGCTTAGATCGGATATGACACACCTTTCTAAAGCCCTTGGGCGTTGGATATTACACACCAACAGACTGGATACTACACACCAGACACACTCTTAACTCGTGAAAGCAAGGGAGAAGAAAACACAAGGTTTAAACAAAAGATAACTTAGATTAGAATGAGGGTTTGTGATACACTTAAATAGAGAGATCCTTGTACATGCACAAGGTCTCGAAAACATAAGAAAACTTAAAGGAAAAGGCTCCACACGGTTTCAAAGTAATAACACAACACTTAGACTAAAACATAATATAAGATAGATGATGAAGTCGGTCCAAGATGCCTTAGGCCGAGTTGCATCCAAGATACATCAACTAGGAATGTGTAAGTGAACTTGATACCTCATTAAAAACCTTGATTAGAAAACCCAGTGGGACAAAACTAATCAAGGGAAAAAGAGTATACCAAGCCACTTGCCTAGATGATGATCAGCTTGATGGTAAGATCACATGAATGGTGATGAGTGTGTCTTGGTAGCTCAAGCTTCTACCAAGACAGTCTTCTTGCTTCTTAGAGATCTTCAGTATGTTTCCAACGGCTTCTTTGAGTCTCCTTGTCATTGCACGAGTGATAGGACCTGTGGGAATGGCTAGGACAGCTTCCTCTTCAGCTAGTGTATCTTCAGTCTCTCCTTCTTCATCTTTATCAACTAGCTGGTCCATGATCATATCATCCCCTCCCACTTGAAAAGGATTTGTCCTCAAATCTGGCTCATCTGCAATAAAAGGGATCAAGTCAGTAACATTGAAGCTATTACTCACATCATACTTACCTTGCAAATCCAGTTTGTAGGCATTGTTGCTGATCTTCCTTATGACCTTAAAAGGTCCATCAATCCGCGGCATCAGCTTGGACTTCCTTTCATTGGGAAACCTCTCTTTCCTTAGGTGAATCCAGACCTGATCACCCACTTCAAAGACCATCTCACGCCTTCCTTTGTTAGCATGCTTAACATACTGTTTGGTTGTTGCCTCAATGTTGAGCCTAGCCTGCTCGTGGAGTTGTTTCACCATCTCTGCCTTCTTTTTGCCATCAATGCTGACCCTTTCACACTCAGGTAAAGGGATTAAATCCAAAGGAGAGTTGGGATTGAACCCATAAACAATCTCAAAAGGAGAAAACTTAGAAGTAGAATGCACAGCATGATTGTATGCAAATTCACAATGAGGCAAATAGTCTTCCCATGATTTCAAGTTTTTCTTTATGAATGCACGCAAGAGTGTTCCTAGAGTCCTATTAACTACTTCAGTTTGTCCATCAGTTTGTGGATGACAAGTAGTAGAAAACAAGAGTTTAGTACCTAGCTTAGACCAAAGAGTCTTCCAAAAATAACTAAGAAACTTAGTATCTCTATCAGAAACAATAGTCTTAGGCATGCCATGTATGCGCACAATCTCTTTAAAGAACAAGTTAGCAATATGCAATGCATCATCAGTTTTGTGACAAGCTATGAAATGTGCCATCTTTGAGAACCTATCCACAACCACAAAGATAGAATCCTTTCCAGTCCTAGTTCTAGGCAAGCCAACAATGAAATCCATAGATATGTCATTCCAAGGATGATAAGGTATAGGGAGAGGAGTATACAAACCGTGAGACTGAACCTTAGACTTGGCTTGTTTGCAAGTTGCACATCTCTCACATAGTTTCTCCACATCTCTTTTCATCCGAGGCCAAAAGAAATGATCCTGCAAAGTTTTAAGAGTCTTTGCAATACCAAAGTGACCCATGAGACTTCCTCCATGAGATTCCCTAACAAACAAGTCTCTCAAAGAACAGTTAGGCACACACAATCGATTATCATAGAAAAGAAAACCATCATGCCTAAAGTAGTGTCCCTCAGCAAATTTCTCACAAGAGTTGTAAGCTTCTTTAAAATCAGGATCATTCTCATACATTCCTTTAATCTGCTCAAATCCTAATAGCTTAGCATCAAGAGTGTTCAAGAGAACATACCTTCTGGATAGTGCATCAGCAACTATGTTTTCCTTACCTTGTTTATACTTGATGACATAAGGAAATGTCTCAATGAACTCAACCCACCTTGCGTGTCTCTTGCTGAGTTTGTGCTGTCCTTTGAGGTATTTGAGAGACTCATGATCTGTGTGTATGACGAACTCTTTAGGCCAGAGGTAGTGTTGCCAAGTCTGCAAGGCTCTCACCAAGGCATATAGTTCTTTATCATAAGTTGCATAGTTGAGGGTAGCTCCTCCAAGCTTCTCACTGAAGTATGCAATGGGTCTCTTCTCCTGCATCAATACAGCACCAATTCCAATTCCTGAAGCATCACATTCTATTTCAAAAGTTTTATTAAAATCAGGAAGTATAAGAAGAGGGGCATTAGTAAGCTTCTCTTTTAGGCATTGAAAGGCAAGTTCTTGTGCTTCTCCCCACTTGAATCCGACTTCTTTCTTGATTACTTCAGTCAAGGGAGATGCTATGGTGCTGAAGTCTTTCACAAAGCGCCTATAGAAACCAGCAAGTCCATGGAAGCTCCTCACTTCACTCACTGTCTTAGGAATTGGCCATTCTCGTATAGCTCTTACTTTCTCCGGATCAACTTTAACCCCATCTGCACCCACAATAAAGCCTAAAAAGACCAAGTGATCCGTTCCAAAAGTACACTTCTTAAGGTTAGCAAAAAGAGATTCCTTTCTAAGCACATCAAGAACAGCTCTAAGATGTTCTATATGATCATTAAAGCTCTTACTGTATACAAGGATGTCATCAAAGTATACCACAACAAATATGCCAATGAATGATCTAAGAACATGATTCATTAATCTCATGAATGTACTAGGTGCATTGGTTAATCCAAATGGCATGACTAACCACTCATATAGACCATGTTTAGTTTTGAATGCAGTTTTCCATTCATCTCCTTCTTTCATCCTAATCTGATGGTATCCACTTTTCAAATCAATCTTAGAAAATATGCAAGAACCATGCAATTCATCAAGCATATCATCTAATCTAGGAATAGGATGGCGATACTTTACAGTGATATTGTTGATGGCTCTGCAATCAACACACATGCGCCAGCTCCCATCTTTCTTGGGCACAAGTAGCACTGGAACAGCACAAGGACTCATGCTCTCTCGGATATGCCCTTTCTCCATCAGTTCCTCCACTTGCCTTTGTAGTTCTTTGGTCTCCACCGGATTGGTTCTGTATGCTGGCCTATTGGGAAGTGTAGAACCGGGCACAAAATCAATTTGGTGCTCAATCCCTCGCACTGGTGGTAGTCCATTGGGACTATCTTCTGGAAAAACATCTTGATATTCCTGTAAAAGATTGACAAGTTCACTCGGATACTCCGGTGCAATGTTAGTAGTAGTCAAGAGGGATTCCTTATAGATAAACAAAAGAATAGGAAGGTTAGAGCAGAGAGATCTTTTAACATCACCAGACTTGGCATAGAAGTTTAGTTGCTTTGTTGATTCAGCGGAAAGATCTATCTCTTTCTTCTTTTGTAGCTGGAGCTGATCAACCTGAACTTCCTTAGGAGTCATAGGCACAAGAACTGTCTTTCTCCCTTTAAACTCAAAGGTGTGCTTGTTGGCATACCCATCATGTATCACACGTCTATCTGATTGCCACGGCCTTCCAAGGAGAATGTGTCCAGCTTCCATAGGCAACACATCACAAAGAATCTCATCTTCATATTTACCAATGGCTAAGGGAACCATAACCTGAGTAGATACTCTCATCTCGCCCTCTTCATTGAGCCATTGGAGCCTATATGGTTTAGGATGCTTCTGGACCCTCAAACCCAACTTTTTAACCATAGTCTCACTCGCAACGTTGACACAACTGCCTCCATCCACAATAAGACTACAGACCTTTCCTTGCACTAGACATCTAGTATAGAAGAGATTCTCTCTTTGCTCCATCTCCTCGGTCTTGCTTTGAAGACTCAAGGTTCTTCTAGCAACTAGCAATCTTCCAGCAACCGGGTTGGCAACATACTCCTCTTCTGAACTGTGATCTTCTTCGGCTTCTGTCTCATCATCAGCAGATTCATATTCTCCATTGGCATGAAGGATCATCACACGTTTGTTGGTACATTCATTAGCATAGTGCCCACGCCCTTGGCACTTAAAACACTTCACATCTCTTGCACGCGAGCTTGTAGCTTCCACTTTACCCTTATCTTTGTTATAGATGCTACTAGACTTGGCTTCTTCTTTTGGCTGTGGCTTGCTCTCCTTTTGATAGCTCGGTTTATCTTCCTTAGAGGTCTGGTATCTATTGGAACCATAGCTGCCACGCGCATGACTTCTTCTCTTAACTTGCTGCTCCACCAAGATAGCTTTGTGTAGCATTTCCTCTATCTCCAAGTAGTGTTGCATCTCCACTCTATCTTGTATCTCACGGTTGAGTCCACCAAGGAACCGTGCCATGGTAGCTTCACTGTCCTCAGATACACAAGCTCTTAGCATAAGCAACTCCATCTCTTGAAAGTATTCCTCTACAGACTTTGATCCTTGTGTGACCAGTCTCAGCTTTTGATGAAGAACACGGTGATAATGGCTTGGTACAAACCTCTTACGCATCACAGCTTTCATCTCTGCCCATGTTTCAATGGGAAATTCACCATTGCGCCTCTTGTTTGTAACCAACTGATCCCACCAGCTCAATGCATAGTCATTGAACTCGGTAGCAGCTACCTGAATCTTCTTAGTCTCTGAGTAATGCTGACAGTTGAAAACGAGTTCGATCTTCTTCTCCCACTCAAGATAGGCATCTGGATCAGCTTTACCATGGAAAGGAGGAATCTTAAGCTTTAACCCTGATAGCTCATTGCGTCTATGCCTCCGGCCCTCATGATCACGTCGAGATCTTCTACTGCTACGTCTTGAACCGGAGCTATGGCTACTTCTCTCATAGAAGTTATCAGTCTCTTCTGATCCAGCATGCTCACGCTGACCTTGTCTGTTTCTTCTTGGCTCATGTCTTGAACCAGATGCTTGTCCTTGCCCATCATGCGGTCTCTGATCATACTTCTCTTCCAGTAACTTCACCATCGCTTCCATCACTTGTTTGGTGATTGCTTCTTGCAGCAATCTATTCCTTCGCACAAAGGTTTCATCATCCTCCTCAGACCCCATTGCTTCCTGATACACGAAAAACTTGAACCAGTAAGTAGTTCAAAAGAATTCAGAACTCAAGATTCAAATAAGGAAACAAAGTATTCAAACAAAGCGGCAAATGAAGATACTTGATCAACACGCGACGATTTGAATTCAATCTTTTCGAAAATGAAACAATAACAGATCAGATTCAACGGATGATGAAATGAGATAATCAAATCCTGATCTATGATTCTAACAACAGATCGAGTCACACAATCACAAGAAACTTTCGGATCAATCAAAACGATAACGTAATCGACAAGAATGTGAAAAGGTTTTTGCTCAAAACTTGATCGAAATTCTTAGATCTATCAGTATGAGACACGAAACAATTAGATCTAGCAATCCTGATAATGAAACAAGCAGATCAAGTGAGAATAAACACACAAGAACCGATTGATCAAGAAAAATATGAATCGACAAAGAGTAGATCTTTTAAGAAATCGCAAAAGAGAAATCGAAACTCCCCTTCCAGAGTGCTCTGATACCACTTAATGAGATCCTAGGACCCTGCTCTGGATGGTTTGGATAGATCCTTGCATAAACGAATCAAAGACTCAAGTTTATCAAGGCTGTGGATCGAATGGTGACACAAGAGGCTGCGGAAAGGCTCCTTGATACTCCTAGGCTTAGATCGGATATGACACACCTTTCTAAAGCCCTTGGGCGTTGGATATTACACACCAACAGACTGGATACTACACACCAGACACTCTCTTAACTCGTGAAAGCAAGGGAGAAGAAAACACAAGGTTTAAACAAAAGATAACTTAGATTAGAATGAGGGTTTGTGATACACTTAAATAGAGAGATCCTTGTACATGCACAAGGTCTCGAAAACATAAGAAAACTTAAAGGAAAAGGCTCCACACGGTTTCAAAGTAATAACACAACACTTAGACTAAAACATAATATAAGATAGATGATGAAGTCGGTCCAAGATGCCTTAGGCCGAGTTGCATCCAAGATACATCAACTAGGAATGTGTAAGTGAACTTGATACCTCATTAAAAACCTTGATTAGAAAACCCAGTGGGACAAAACTAATCAAGGGAAAAAGAGTATACCAAGCCACTTGCCTAGATGATGATCAGCTTGATGGTAAGATCACATGAATGGTGATGAGTGTGTCTTGGTCGCTCAAGCTTCTACCAAGACAGTCTTCTTGCTTCTTAGAGATCTTCAGTATGTTTCCAACGGCTTCTTTGAGTCTCCTTGTCATTGCACGAGTGATAGGACCTGTGGGAATGGCTAGGACAGCTTCCTCTTCAGCTAGTGTATCTTCAGTCTCTCCTTCTTCATCTTTATCAACTAGCTGGTCCATGATCATATCACATTTTAGAGAATCTATCAACAACCACAAAGATAGAATCCTTTCCAGTCCTAGTTCTAGGCAATCCCATAACAAAATCCATAGATATATCATTCCAAGGATGAGTAGGAATTGGCAAAGGAGTATACAAACCGTGGGGTTGAACTTTAGACTTTGCAAGCTTGCAAGTTGTGCACCTTCCACAGATTCTCTCCACATCTCTTTTCATATGCGGCCAATAGAAGTGATCCTGCAAAACTTTAAGGGTTTTTGCTATACCAAAATGACCCATCAAGCTTCCTCCATGGGATTCTCTGACAAATAGATCTCTCAAAGAACAATTAGGCACACATAAACGATTGTCATATAATAAGAATCCATCATGCCTAAAATAATGTCCTGAAGCATACTTAGCACATGATTTATAAGCTTCTTGAAAGTCAGGATCAGATTCATACATTTCTGTAATCTGCTCAAAGCCTAGCAACTTAGCATCAAGAGTAGTTAAGAGGACATACCTTCGGGATAGTGCATCAGCAACTATATTCTCCTTACCTTGTTTGTATTTGATCACATACGGGAAGGTTTCAATGAATTCTACCCATCTAGCATGTCTCTTGCTGAGCTTACTTTGTCCTTTAAGATACTTGAGAGATTCATGGTCGGCGTGAATGACAAACTCCTTTGGCCAGAGATAATGCTGCCAAGTCTGTAGAGCTCTCACCAAGGCGTAGAGTTCTTTGTCATAAGTGGCATAGTTGAGAGTAGCTCCACTTAGTTTCTCACTGAAGTAAGCAATAGGTCTTTTATCCTGCATTAACACAGCACCAATTCCAATTCCTGAGGCATCACATTCTATTTCAAATGTTTTAGAAAAATCAGGAAGTATGAGAAGAGGAGATTGAGTAAGCTTCTCTTTAAGGAGTTGGAATGCGGCTTCTTGAGCTTCTCCCCACTTGAATCCTACATCCTTCTTGATTATCTCAGTTAGGGGAGCTGCTATAGTGCTGAAATCCTTCACAAAGCGCCTATAGAAACCTGCCAGTCCAAGAAAACTCCTTACTTCTCCCACTGTAGTTGGACTCGGCCACTCTTGTATTGCTTTGATCTTTTCCTGATCCACCTTTACACCATCTGCACTTACAACAAAACCTAGAAAAACCAAGTTATCTGTGCAAAAAGTGCACTTCTTTAGATTGGCATATAGCTTTTCCTTTCTCAAGACATCCAAAACAGCCCTAAGATGTTCTATATGATCTTCTAAGCATTTGCTGTAAACTAATATATCATCAAAGTACACAACAACAAAGATGCCTATGAAAGACCTAAGAATGTGATTCATCAGTCTCATGAATGTACTAGGCGCATTGGTTAATCCAAATGGCATAACTAACCATTCATACAAGCCATGTTTAGTTTTAAAAGCAGTTTTCCACTCATCTCCTTCTTTCATCCTAATCTGATGATATCCACTTTTCAAATCTATCTTAGAAAAGATGCAAGACCCATGTAATTCATCAAGCATATCATCTAATCTAGGAATAGGGTGGCGATACTTCACTGTTATGTTGTTGATTGCTCTACAATTGATGAGATCCTAGGATGATGCTCTGGAACAGATGGGATAATCCTTGCAGAAACGAATCAAAAGACTCAAGTTTCTCAAGGTATGTGGATCGAATGGTGACACAAGAGGCTGCAGAAAGGCTCCTTGATACTCCTAGGCAATAGATCGGATATGACACACCAAACTAGAGCCCTTAGTCTCTGGATATTACACACCAGAAGTTGGATATTACACACCAACACTCAATCAACTCGACAAGCAAGAAGAAAAGAGAAAACAAAGGTTTTTGATAAAAAGATGGATACTGATACAAGGGGCCACGACCAGAATATAAAGGAGAAGCCTTGTACATGCACAAGGTCTCGAAAATACAAGGAAAATAAAGACAAGGCTCCCTTGGAAACACAACAAAGACTAGAGTTTTCGAAAATAAAAACATAGCATAAAAACTTAGATAAAATTATATAACATAAGGTCTTCATGTGGACAGACCAAGATCAATCATCTAGGAGATAGGAGAAGTAGACTTGTGGCCTCGTTAAAAACCTTCCTTTGGAAAACCCAGTGGGACAAAACCAAAGGTTAGGAAAAGAGCACACACAAGCTACTTGCCTAGATGATGATCAGCTTGAAGGTGGAGTAGCTTGAATGATGGTTAAGGTGTCTTGGATGATCAAGCTTCGGCCAAGACTAATGTATTCTTCTTGTTTCCAAATGTTCTTCAAGGTTGCATCCTCAGCTACAAGCTCTTCAGGTTCAGGTTCATGCTTCCAGTCCTTGGTGCTTTCCATGATCATATCATCCCCTCCCACTTCAAAAAGATTTGTCCTCAAATCTGTGTTACCTGCAATAGAAGGGACCAAGTCAGTAACATCAGAGTTTCTAATCAGATTACACTTACCTTGCAAGCCTCTTTGATCGGCATTGTCGCTGACTGGTTCTATTAGGTAGAAGGGACTGATCCATTTGGCTTTCCTCACTCCTGAGGCATTACTTAAACCTGATACATTGAAACAAGACAAGTTAACACAAGCAAAATCATCATAGAGTAAGAGTCTTATCCCAAAGTTGTCTGTTCTCGGTTTTGGCTTGTATGCTGCATCTGGAGGTGCTTCTTTGATGAGGATGAAGCAAGTGACGTCCTGATGTCTCTCCTGGCTTAGATCAGGCGGCTTGAAACGTTTGTCTTCCTCACGCTTGTTCTTTCTCTTTGCATGCTTCAAAACTTCCATATAATCTGCACATGACTCTTTTGGCAAAAACAAGTGCATCATATCTGTGTAATCAATAAAAGAACTCTTGAAAACATGATTAGTTACCTTAGCATGCTCACCTGGTCGCCATAGATAGGATTGAGATGTTCTAAACTCAGAAAAGTTCAGACAAAGCAAACACAGAATCACCCGACTTGTAGAACCCATAACTCTTTCATTTGAGAAGCTTTGGACATGATTCCAGTTCGACGTGAGACCCTGATGAGTGTAGTTTCCATTTCAGTTGAGTTTGTTACTTAACTCCTTCTGGTTGCTGAGATATGATCCTCGGACTGCTCCTATGTCAAAGTTGGCGGCTAGACAGCTTCCAAGATTTGATTGTTGCATCTCCAACTTAGCCAAGGATCCATTCTTGATACTCTGATCATTACTATAGCCTCTCCTTTCGAAAAGTATAGCACTCAAAACTGTTTGACCTGTACCAATAGAAAGCAAATCAGGTTTCATGCGTTTCTTTGAATCTAGATAATTACCTCGGGCTGATTTATTTGGAGATTGATGTAGACTGAGTCCATCTGGTGGTTTCTCCTTGTTTTGAGAAGAAAACATGAGTTTTCCTCCTACTCCAGTAATCACTTCACCATTTACTCTAATGAAATCTCCATCTCCACTCTTGATTTGACAATCTCTGAAATGGTATTGAAGCTTCTGCAAATCTGGTGGCTTCCACACCTTGAAATGATCAAGAAGCAAGGCCTTTTGATCAGCTTCCAACTCCTTATTACCCAAGCTGGTTCTAGCACGAGCAGAGCACTCTCCAAGGATGATAAGTGTGCTGTCATATGCTCTAGGTTTCCACAAGTAGATCTGTAACCTTCCAGCTCAATCTGATATAAGCAGCTCACAGAATTTGGCTAAACCGATATGTTTTGCGGAATTGACAATATCTTGATGATCAGGTGGCCATTTGCTGCGTTTTCCGGTTTGTTGGATCCAGGAAAGAGTGGGTAACATTCTCCAATTGGTTTCGTAGTGAAAATCTTGCTGAGCTGAGACGTGCATCCCTTTAGCTTCAGAGGGTAAAAGATCACCAAAAACAATTGTTGTTGCTGCCGATTTCTTCTCAATCACTATGGGATTGTTCCTGTGATTCTACAACTCTCCTCCAGGCTCAAATACAACATGTTCCATGCCCAGTTCGTGTCTTGAAAGCTCTACTGCTCTGGTCTTGTTCCAGACAAAGGGATTGAACAGAAAAATACCCAAGAATGTCTTTTGGAAATCACACGGGTCAAAGACAATCAGTTGTCTCTTTTTGCAAGCTGTCTGTGGTTCCCTGGGTGTCTCTTCTGGTACTATGGCTTGTTTGAAAGGAACCATGACGTTCTGAACAGGCTGCTCATCTTTCTGAATGGCAGCTGATGATTCTTTGGCTTGATCTCCTTGAATAGATGTAGCTGATACCGGCTCTGCTGAATTAAGTTCTGAGACTGAAGTGATTAACTCCTGGTTCTGTTCTTCTAAGGATGGACGTGTAGTGTGGGTCTCCCTGAATTGTTTCTCCACATCCATAATCACTTGAGACAGCTTCTTTATGTCCTCCTCACCGAACCAGCTCGTTGTCTTGCTAGGTAAACCAATAACACCGGTTGATCTTGATCTGATCCTGCCTTGTTGTTCCTGGACTGAGTTTGCAGAGCATGGCTTTGTTTCAGACTGTTTTCGAAGCACTTCCTTGTGGTACTGTCTTGGAACATACTTATGACGCATCAAAGCCCTTAATTTAAGCCAGGTTGCAACAGGTTCTTTTCCATAGTGTCTCCTAGACGACACCAGTTGCTTCCACCAGCTTGAAGCATAACCACAAAACTCAGCAGTGGCTAATTGAACCTTCTTTACTTCAGCATAGCTTTGATAGTCGAAAATCAACTCCATCTTCTCTTCCCATTCCACATATGCAGCAGGATCAGCGTTGCCATGGAAAGGAGGGATTTTTAGCTTTTGATCAGCAAATTTATCTCTGTGACTGCCTCTGCCTTCATGCTCACGTCTTTGTCTCCTCTCGCTGCGCCTAGACTCATGATTCTGACCAGTAGCTCGTGGGCGTTCCTGTCTAACCTCCTGTCGAAGCTCTTCCATCTTAGCCTTCATCATCTTGCCCATGGTTTGATTTAGATGATTGGTCATGGCTTTAATCAATAGCTTTTCTTCCTTGGTGAATTCTCCTTTTTGATCTCCTGCCATGGTACCTGATTCAAGAGAAAGACTAAGGCAGTAAGTAGTTCCAACAAATCAGATCACAAAAATATTGGATTTAGACAACAATCAGACAGATCAGATCGTGAACACAAATCAAAAACAATCAGGTTGATAATCAGGAACAGTTTGATAATCAGAAACAAACAGAAGCAACAGAAAGAAACGATCAATCATAAACCAAACAGAAACTAATCAATAATCTTCAATCGACAGATCCAAAACAGATTCAAATTTAACACAAATCAGAAACAGATCAAGCAAACAAATCAGTGGCTTTCTGATCAAGGATGTGAAGAGGTTGAAACCCAAAACGTGATCAAAGTATTTAGTACTATCAGGTCTCAACATCAAACACACAAATCGTCTTCTACAAACACCAAACAGGCTCACATTAAAACAAATCAGTAACTTTCTCACAAAGAATCCGAACAGTCTAGTTTTAGAAACAAGATCAATGAACTTTATTTCGATAGATTTCTACACAAGAAACACAGATCAACCCGAAATCAAAGAGTATATGAAGAGACTTCAACAGATTTGTGATCAAAACACTTCGATCTAACAGATTTCAAGTTTAAATAAGTAGATCTAATCAAACTCGAAGAGAATATGAACAGATCAAAACGTGAACAGAAAGAAATCAAAACACTTCCCTTCCAGAGTTGCTCTGATACCACTTGATGAGATCCTAGGATGATGCTCTGGAACAGATGGGATAATCCTTGCAGAAACGAATCAAAAGACTCAAGTTTCTCAAGGTATGTGGATCGAATGGTGACACAAGAGGCTGCGGAAAGGCTCCTTGATACTCCTAGGCAATAGATCGGATATGACACACCAAACTAGAGCCCTTAGTCTCTGGATATTACACACCAGAAGTTGGATATTACACACCAACACTCAATCAACTCGACAAGCAAGAAGAAAAGAGAAAACAAAGGTTTTTGATAAAAAGATGGATACTGATACAAGGGGCCACGACCAGAATATAAAGGAGAAGCCTTGTACATGCACAAGGTCTCGAAAATACAAGGAAAATAAAGACAAGGCTCCCTTGGAAACACAACAAAGACTAGAGTTTTCGAAAATAAAAAAACATAGCATAAAAACTTAGATAAAATTATATAACATAAGGTCTTCATGTGGACAGACCAAGATCAATCATCTAGGAGATAGGAGAAGTAGACTTGTGGCCTCGTTAAAAACCTTCCTTTGGAAAACCCAGTGGGACAAAACCAAAGGTTAGGAAAAGAGCACACACAAGCTACTTGCCTAGATGATGATCAGCTTGAAGGTGGAGTAGCTTGAATGATGGTTAAGGTGTCTTGGATGATCAAGCTTCGGCCAAGACTAATGTATTCTTCTTGTTTCCAAATGTTCTTCAAGGTTGCATCCTCAGCTACAAGCTCTTCAGGTTCAGGTTCATGCTTCCAGTCCTTGGTGCTTTCCATGATCATATCAACAATCAACACACATGCGCCAGCTCCCATCTTTCTTTGGCACAAGGAGCACTGGAACTGCACAAGGACTCAAACTCTCTCGGATATGACCCTTCTCCATCAGCTCCTCTACTTGTTTTTGCAGTTCTTTGGTTTCAACTGGATTGGTCCTGTATGCTGGACGGTTGGGCAGTGTAGAACCAGGTACAAAGTCTATTTGGTGCTCAATCCCACGCACTGGAGGCAATCCAATGGGGCTATCTTCTGGAAACACATCTGCATACTTCTGTAAAAGAGAAACTAGTTCACTCGGATGATCCGGTGTGTGATCAGTAACTGTTAGAAGAGTTCCTTTAAACATAAGCAAGATAATAGAATTTTGAGAGTAGAGAATTCTTTTGATATCTCCCTGTTTGGCATAGAGGCTGTGATGCTTGTCATGATCAGGTTTGAGATCAATCTCTTTTGCTTTCTTTTTCTGAAGCTGGATTTGATCTTCATGAACCTCTTTAGGAGACAAAGGCACCAGCACAGTCTTCTTTCCGTTGAATTCAAAAGAGTGTTTGTTGGTGAAGCCATCATGATTCACACGTCTATCATATTGCCAGGGTCTTCCAAGGAGTATATGACTGGCTTCCATTGGCAATACATCACACAAGACTTCATCTTCATATCTACCAATGGCTATAGGTATGATTTTTAAAGAGATCTCTACTCTGGTAGTATGTGTGTGTGTATAAGCTTCAATGAAGAATGATTAGAGCTTGTTCTAGGTGATATAGAGAGAGAGATTGGTGAGAGTGTTTATGAGTGTATGAGAGACGTTAAGGACAGAGATTAAGAGACTTAAGAGACTAGAGAGACTGAGAGAATAAGAGACTGAAGATTAGAGAAGGAGAGGGGAAACCCCCTTTCTCACTTAATGTTTTCAATTGTTTACAAGAAGCTTAAATACATAAATGGAGGCTGGATTCATCAGATAACCTAAGCATGTGAAGTCAGCATAAAGGGGAGCGCCCATTTGAATTCTATGGACCAGAATCATCACATGCTTGGCCAATGGGAGTCTTTGGCGTGTCTGGCCTTACCAGGCTGTCATGAGCTGTCTTGTGGACTGAATACTTTGCTGTGATTGGTCTGTGTGAGCTGGAGAGAAAGGCACCTTCCTGGTTGCTTCCTAAGGCATCTTTGAATATGCCAAATGGATCTTTCTCCCTTGGATAGTCTCACACGCCCTTCTCCTTTATGAGATTTAAGAGTACTCAGGTTGTATGTGTGTATGAAACCCAAATGGGTAAAGAGAGAGAGCTTGGAAGCGATTTGAGAGAAAGGAAGTTTGATGAGTGTTTGTGTGTCTAAGTGTTTAAGAGATTAGTAACAAGACTGAGAACGTGTATAGAGATTCAGGATGAGAGACTAGAGAGACTAAGAAAGTGTTTCAGATTAGAGAAGGAGAAGGGAAACCCCCTTACTCACTTAAGAGTTACAAAACATCACTTATGAGCTTATATATGCTCTTTACAACTTGCAATCATAAACCTAAATCTAAGGGCTGTTATAACTTGAATTTAAATGAATGGATGAGATGGACAGATGGTCTTGGTCGTGGCTGTGCTGTTCCTGATGGATAATTGGTCCATTTGAATCTGGTCAAGGGAAGGCTGGCTCCTTATTGGCTAGCTAAAGGCTCCCATGAATCTGCCCACTTCTTTTGCTAGATACATGGTCTCCTTTTGCTTTTACTTTACAGCAAGAGACTCTCCTTTCCAGCCTGTCACTCGCCAGCCTCTCCTTTGTCTTCTTCTCTTAAGAGTTTCACCAGTGCCCTATTTTTGCACCAACTTCAAATGTGCTCAAATGGTTGACTGGTGAACTTTCGGGATGTCTCGGTCCGTACGGATCCGTACGGTCCGTACAGCCAGTCCCTAAGTTTGCACACTCGCCCAAATACTCTTCTAAGTCCCTCCTGGACTTGGCCCTATCTTTGCACCACACTTCCATCTTCTCTCTAACTCCTCCAAAGCCCTCACATGATCAGTCTAAGTCTTTCCTAGACTTATCTTCACAAGATAACTTCTTCAGAACACTTCTGAAGCTTGATTGAACTCTTCTAGACATCTTCTAGAGCTTGCCCTATCATTGTACAAGCTCCATCTTCTCTTCAGTTCAACATCCTTAACTTGTCTCCCAAGACATGATCAGACTTGGCTGTACGGATGTCATGACCGTACACCTTGTGCCCTAAGATTGCACATTCCTCAAATGTGCTCAAGTGGTCTACCTGATAAGTTTTGGGTCGATCATGTCCGTACGGTCCGTACCATCCGTACGTCCGTCCGTACAGGCTGATCCCTAACTTTGCACCATCGACCATAATCTCCCAAACTCCTCCAATGTCTTGTATACACCTTCAAGACACTTCTTAGATCTTGTCTCCTTCTTTGCATCAGCTTCTAATCACTTCTGAAGCTTGATTGAACTCTTCTGGACATCTTCTAGAGCTTGCCCTTTTATTGTACAAGCTCTATCTTCTCTTCAGTTCAACACTCCCCCTCAAGCTTGACTTTAGGAGATCCTAAGCCAAGCTTGGAACTCTGAAGAGTCTCCCTCATTAAA
This sequence comes from Brassica napus, assembly GCF_020379485.1. Taxonomy (NCBI): domain Eukaryota; kingdom Viridiplantae; phylum Streptophyta; class Magnoliopsida; order Brassicales; family Brassicaceae; genus Brassica; species Brassica napus. Next base: position 75,248 of record NW_026016416.1, read on the forward strand.
AACCTTACAAGGAAAACCCATTGGGACAAAACCTTGCAAGGGAAAAAGAGTAGAGCTCTCCAAAGCCTAGGGATTGGCCAGTGAGCTCTTGTGCCTTAGAACCAGTGTGGTTGGACACAAGAAGCTCTGGATCACGGCCTAACAGGTGCAGCAACTCTTCACAGCTTTGCGCACACTTCACACTTCACACTTCAGCTTCACCTCTTCATGGAACCGGTTTGAAGTCTCCCCCTCTCAACTGACTTCACAGCCATCTTAGAGAAGCTAGGACACGACCAGATCATCTTCAAAACACTAGTGAGGCTGATCAACACTTCACACACGGCTTGCCCTCTTCATAGAACTGGTTTGGATCTCCCCCTCTCAACAGACTTCTCAGCCATCTTAGAGAAGCTAGGAACTGACCAGGAACATCTTTAGTGAGGCTCAAGCAATGGTACCTGATACATTATCCCAAAGGTGCATCAGTACCTATCAAAAAACAAGAAAATGAATATCCTGCATCACACTTGATGCACACACTCTCACAATTCAATCATAATCATCTTAAGTATCTTTTCAAGCACAAGCAATGAATAAGATGAATGAAAAAGATTGAAAGGAGTTTTAAAAGTCTAAGGGAACTTCCCTTGTGTTTTTGTGAGTTTCCAAACTCTCTCAATGCACCATCTTCATGGCACCATCAACTTCTTGGAAAGGCAGAATGGATTCATCAGCTTCTCCTCAATCACCTCTCATTGAAGCCGCATTGATGGAGAGCCTTCCTCCTTACTCGCCAAGGCTGCTCTGAACAGCCTCTTGCCTAGACACGCCACTGACTTGGTCCGGTTGATGATCCTTGTAGAAGCTTTTGCAAAAGACTTGTTACTGACCATGGATCATATGCATTAAGACTCCCCCTCAAGCTTAGAACCGAAACAAGAAGGAGCTAAGCTTGTGATGATCCTATGCATCTCCATGGTCTAATAACTATCATCTTTCATGATAGCTTTCTTCTTGTGAGTTTACTCTCTTCCTTAACCAGGAACTAGGGTGTTTGAATCACCATAGAGAGTCTCACAAGACACACCTCTCATTGCATAATGACCCATGCTACACTTCCTGTAGACTAAGGACTAGATATGTCCAATGGTATTATGCAATGGCTATGATTTTTAAAGAGATCTCTACTCTGGTAGTATGTGTGTGTGTATAAGCTTCAATGAAGAATGATTAGAGCTTGTTCTAGGTGATTTAGGAAGAGAGATTTGTGAGAGTGTATAAGAGACTTAAGAACAGAGAGATTAAGAGACTTATGAGACTAGAGAGACTGAGAGAATAAGAGACTGAAGATTAGTGTTTCAGATTAGAGAAGGAGAGGGGAAACTAATACGTCCCTAGATTGCTTCTCTGGATAGTATGGGATAGATCCTTGCTAGAACGAATCAAAGACTCAAGTTCTACAAGGTTGTGGATCGATTGGTGACACAAGAGGCTGCGGAAAGGCTCCTTGATACTCCTAAGTGACTAGATCGGATATGACACACCGAGATAGACACTCTTGGGTTGCTGGATACTACACACCAACAAGAACACTCAACAACTCGCGATCAAGCAGTAGAGAGAACAAAGAAAGGTTTTTGATAAAAGATAATTGATTCTTGATAAGGGATTCAAAGTACACTTATATAAGAGAAGTTGGAACAGACTCCAAGCTTCTCGAAAACTATCAAGAGAGTAAAGGCACACGCTCTCTTGAAAATAGAAACAAATGACAAGTTTGAAAATAAAACATGAAATGAAAGACTTATTATAACATAAGGTTGATCCGGGATAAGGTTGGATCGAGATCATTAACTAAGAGATTTGAGAAGCAAATCTATGGCCTCGTTAAAAACCTATCTTTGGAAAACCCATTGGGACAAAACCAAAGATAGGGAAAAAGAGCACGCATAGATTGCTTGCTTAGTTGATGATCAGCTTGATGGTGAAGTAGCTTGAATGGTGATAAGTGTGTCTTGGTTGATCAAGCTTCTACCAAGACATTCCTCTTGCTTCCATGACATCTTAACCAATCCTCCAATATCTTGCGCGAGCTTCCTTGATCTTGATCGAGTCATAGGTCCTTTTGGCAAGGCTAGAACATCTCCATCAGTTGGCTTATCTAGATCCTCATCATCTCCATTAGATAGTTGGTCCATGATCACATCATCCCCTCCCTCTTGAAAAGGATTTGTCCTCAAATCTGGCTCATCTGCAACAAAAGGGATCAAGTCAGTAACATTGAAGCTATCACTTATGTCGTACTTACCTTGCAGATCAAGTTTGTAGGCATTGTCATTGATCCTCTTGGTGACTTCAAAAGGGCCATCAATCCTCGGCATTAATTTAGACTTCCTCTCTTTTGGAAACCTCTCTTTCCTCAAGTGAACCCATACTTGATCTCCAACTTCAAAGATCATCTCACGCCTTCCCTTGTTGGCTTGTTTGGCGTATTGCTTAGTTTTCTCTTCAAGGTTGCGCTTAGCTTGCTCATGAATCTGCTGAACCATCTCAGCTTTCTTTTTCCCATCCATACTAACCCTTTCACACTCAGGTAAAGGTATTAGATCCAAAGGTGAGATGGGATTGAACCCATAAACAATTTCAAACGGAGAAAACTTAGAAGCAGAATGCATAGCATGATTGTATGCAAATTCACAATGAGGTAAGTAATCTTCCCATGATTTCAAGTTCTTTTTGATGAATGCACGCAGGAGAGTACCTAAGGTTCTATTAACTACTTCAGTCTGCCCATCAGTTTGTGGATGACAAGTAGTAGAAAACAATAGCTTAGTTCCTAGTTTAGACCACAATGTTTTCCAAAAGTAGCTAAGGAATTTAGTGTCTCTATCTGAAACTATAGTCCTAGGCATTCCATGCAAACGTACCACTTCTTTAAAGAACAAATTAGCTACATGTAATGCATCATCAGTCTTATTGCAAGCTATGAAATGTGCCATTTTAGAGAATCTATCAACAACCACAAAGATAGAATCCTTTCCAGTCCTAGTTCTAGGCAAACCCATAACAAAATCCATAGATATATCATTCCAAGGATGAGTAGGAATAGGCAAAGGAGTATACAAACCGTGAGGTTGAACTTTAGACTTTGCAAGCTTGCAAGTTGTGCACCTTCCACAGATTCTCTCCACATCTCTTTTCATATGCGGCCAATAGAAGTGATCCTGCAAAACTTTAAGGGTTTTTGCTATACCAAAATGACCCATCAAGCTTCCTCCATGGGATTCCCTGACAAATAGATCTCTCAAAGAGCAATTAGGCACACATAAACGATTGTCATAGAATAAGAATCCATCATGCCTAAAATAATGTCCAGAAGCATACTTAGCACATGATTTATAAGCTTCTTGAAAGTCAGGATCAGATTCATACATTTCTTTAATCTGCTCAAAGCCTAGCAACTTAGCATCAAGAGTAGTTAAGAGGACATACCTTCGGGATAGTGCATCAGCAACTATATTCTCCTTACCTTGTTTGTATTTGATCACATACGGGAAGGTTTCAATGAATTCTACCCATCTAGCATGTCTCTTGCTGAGCTTACTTTGTCCTTTGAGATACTTGAGAGATTCATGGTCGGTGTGAATGACAAACTCCTTTGGCCAGAGATAATGCTGCCAAGTCTGTAGAGCTCTCACCAAGGCGTAGAGTTCTTTGTCATAAGTGGCATAGTTGAGAGTAGCTCCACTGAGTTTCTCACTGAAGTAAGCAATAGGTCTTTTATCCTGCATCAACACAGCACCAATTCCAATTCCTGAGGCATCACATTCTATTTCAAATGTTTTAGAAAAATCAGGAAGTATGAGAAGAGGAGATTGAGTAAGCTTCTCTTTAAGGAGTTGGAATGCGGCTTCTTGAGCTTCTCCCCACTTAAATCCTACATCCTTCTTGATTATCTCAGTTAGGGGAGCTGCTAGAGTGCTGAAATCCTTCACAAAGCGCCTATAGAAACCTGCCAGTCCATGAAAACTCCTTACTTCTCCCACTGTAGTTGGACTCGGCCACTCTTGTATTGCTTTGATCTTTTCCTGATCCACCTTTACACCATCTGCACTTACAACAAAACCTAGAAAGACCAAGTTATCTGTGCAAAAAGTGCACTTCTTTAGATTGGCATATAGCTTTTCCTTTCTCAAAACATCCAAAACAGCCCTAAGATGTTCTATATGATCTTCTAAGCATTTGCTGTAAACTAAGATATCATCAAAGTACACAACAACAAAGATGCCTATGAAAGACCTAAGAATATGATTCATCAATCTCATGAATGTACTAGGCGCATTGGTTAATCCAAATGGCATAACTAACCATTCATACAAGCCATGTTTAGTTTTAAAAGCAGTTTTCCACTCATCTCCTTCTTTCATCCTAATCTGATGATATCCACTTTTCAAGTCTATCTTAGAAAAGATGCAAGAACCATGCAATTCATCAAGCATATCATCTAATCTAGGAATAGGGTGGCGATACTTCACTGTTATGTTGTTGATTGCTCTACAATCAACACACATGCGCCAGCTCCCATCTTTCTTTGGCACAAGGAGCACTGGAACTGCACAAGGACTCAAACTTTCTCGGATATGACCCTTCTCCATCAGCTCCTCTACTTGTTTTTGCAGTTCTTTAGTTTCAACTGGATTGGTCCTGTATGCTGGACGGTTGGGCAGTGTAGAACCAGGTACAAAGTCTATTTGGTGCTCAATCCCACGCACTGGAGGCAATCCAATGGGGCTATCTTCTGGAAACACATCTGCATACTCCTGTAAAAGAGAAACTAGTTCACTCGGATGATCCGGTGTGTGATCAGTAACTGTTAGAAGAGTCCCTTTAAACCTAAGCAAGATAATAGAATTTTGAGAGTAGAGAATTCTTTTGATATCTCCCTGTTTGGCATAGAGGTTGTGATGCTTGTCATGATCAGGTTTGAGATCAATCTCTTTCGCTTTCTTTTTCTGAAGCTGGATTTGATCTTCATGAACCTCTTTAGGAGACAAAGGCACCAGCACAGTCTTCTTTCCGTTGAATTCAAAAGAATGTTTGTTGGTGAAGCCATCATGATTCACACGTCTATCATACTGCCAGGGTCTTCCAAGGAGTATATGACTGGCTTCCATTGGCAACACATCACACAAGACTTCATCTTCATATCTACCAATGGCTATAGGAACCAGTACTTGAGTAGAAACTTTCATCTCGCCCTCCTCATTGAGCCACTGCAATCTGTAGGGTCTTGGGTGTTTCTGAATCTTCAAACCCAATTTCTTCACCATAGTCTCACTAGCTACATTGACACAACTTCCTCCATCAATAATGAGACTGCACACCTTTCCCTGAACCATACACCTTGTGTAGAATAGATTCTCTCGCTGCTCAAGCTCTCCATTCTTGGCTTGCAAGTTCAAGAGCCTTCTTGTCACCAACAATCTTCCTTTCACGGGTTCTACTTCACTTTCTTCTTCAGACTTCTCATGATCAGAACCAAACTTCTCTTCTTCTGATTCATACTCTCCATTCTCAAGAAGAATCATAACCTTTTTGTTGGTGCACTCATTAGCATAATGCCCACGCCCTTGACATTTGAAGCACTTAACATCTCTAGTTCTTGAACTAGTAATTTCAGCTTTGCCTTTGTCTTTGCTGTATATGCTGCTCGGCTTAGTCTCTTCTTTCTGCTGAGGCTTGCTATCCTTCAGATAGGATGTTTTCTCCTCTTTAGAGTGGTGGAACTTAGACGATCCATAGCTGCGTGAGTTACCCTTCCTCTTGAGCTGCTGCTCCACTAGAATAGCTTTGTGCAACATCTCTTCTATTTCCACATAGTGTTGCATCTCCACATTGTCTTGTATCTCGCGGTTAAGTCCTCCAAGAAACCTTGCCATAGTAGCTTCTCTATCCTCCAAGATACTAGCTCTCAACATCAGCAACTCCATGTCTTGATAGTATTCTTCAACAGTTCGTGTTCCTTGGGTAAGTCTTCGCAGCTTTTGATGTAGGTCGCGGTGATAATGGCTTGGAACAAACCGTTTGCGCATGAGTGACTTCATCTCGTGCCATGAATCAACCGGATTCTCTTGGTTAAGCCGTCTAGTAGTTACAAGTTGATCCCACCAACTCAACGCATAATCATAGAATTCAGTTGCTGCAATCTTGATCCTTTGGGCATTGGAGTAGTGTTGGCAATTGAAGACAAGCTCGATCTTCTTTTCCCATTCCAAGTAGGCATCTGGATCCACCTTGCCATGGAAGGGAGGAATCTTAAGCTTAAGTCCTGAAAGCTTGTCTTTGCGTGACCCCCTTCCATCATGTTCACGCCTTGATCTTCCTCTGCTCAGTTCAGAAGAAGAACTACTGCGCTCAGTTGGGTTGTGCTCAGTTCTATTGCGCGAGTAGTAGTTGTCGGTCTCTTGTGAACCCGCATGCTCTTGCCGTACTGGAGTAGGCCGGTTCCTTCTAGACTCATTGCTATGTCCCTGGCCAGTAGCTTGCCTCAACTCTTGTCTCATCTCCTCACGTAATTCCTTCATGCTAGCCTTAAGCATATCAGCCATAGTAGAGATCATGGTCTGATTCATTTGCTCGGTCATTTGATCTCTCAGCATCTTGTTCTTCCTTACTAGCTCGGCTTCTTCTTCTGATTCTTTCCCCATTGGTACCTAGAATCAATAACAACACTCAACCAGTAAATAATTCCAATAAACTGATCGTAATCAGTAGATGATCAAGAGATTTTAAACTGAAATAAACTGGCGGTAAAAGAAAACTTGATTATCAAGTAACGAGAATTCAAATCGACAACAAGTAAATCACAATAGAAACGCGATCAGGGTAGGTTTGTTAATCAGATTTCGACGACACACAAGTAGATCTAGTTGTTATAGGTGATTTAAAATAGATCACACGATCAATTAGATTCAAACAAAAGATCAAATCTAGAATATGAATCGATAACAATCGGATCTAAAAGAGCGAAACCTAGATCTATCAATTTCAAACTCTTAACAATTAGATCGACAAAAATGATTAGATCACACACTCAAACGACCACGGATCACAGATCAATCAATGGATATTGCGAAACAAAGAACAGATCAGTTGAAACAAAACGGATCGATCTAAAAACTGATCAAGAAGATGAACAGGTTAAATCGAAACAAAAGAGAAACGAGTACTTCCCTAACCAGAGATGCTCTGATACCACATAATACGTCCCTAGATTGCTTCTCTGGATAGTATGGGATAGATCCTTGCTAGAACGAATCAAAGACTCAAGTTCTACAAGGTTGTGGATCGATTGGTGACACAAGAGGCTGCGGAAAGGCTCCTTGATACTCCTAAGTGACTAGATCGGATATGACACACCGAGATAGACACTCTTGGGTTGCTGGATACTACACACCAACAAGAACACTCAACAACTCGCGATCAAGCAGTAGAGAGAACAAAGAAAGGTTTTTGATAAAAGATAATTGATTCTTGATAAGGGATTCAAAGTACACTTATATAAGAGAAGTTGGAACAGACTCCAAGCTTCTCGAAAACTATCAAGAGAGTAAAGACACACGCTCTCTTGAAAATAGAAACAAATGACAAGTTTGAAAATAAAACATGAAATGAAAGACTTATTATAACATAAGGTTGATCCGGGATAAGGTTGGATCGAGATCATTAACTAAGAGATTTGAGAAGCAAATCTATGGCCTCGTTAAAAACCTATCTTTGGAAAACCCATTGGGACAAAACCAAAGATAGGGAAAAAGAGCACGCATAGATTGCTTGCTTAGTTGATGATCAGCTTGATGGTGAAGTAGCTTGAATGGTGATAAGTGTGTCTTGGTTGATCAAGCTTCTACCAAGACATTCCTCTTGCTTCCATGACATCTTAACCAATCCTCCAATATCTTGCGCGAGCTTCCTTGATCTTGATCGAGTCATAGGTCCTTTTGGCAAGGCTAGAACATCTCATCAGTTGGCTTATCTAGATCCTCATCATCTCCATTAGATAGTTGGTCCATGATCACATCAGAAACCCCCTAACTCACTTAGTCTATTACAATCGCCAATCCTTGGCTTATATATGTCTCTACACTTTGCAATATCATAAACCTATATCCTAGGGCTGATATTAACTTGAATGATGGACGGCCTGGATGAGATAAGGCTGGTCTTTGGTCTTGGCAGCTTGTCTTGTAATTGGTTGATTCAAACTGAGGCAAAAGGAGACTGAAGGCGTCAATGTATCTTGCTCCTTATGTGACCAGATACATGCTTCTCCTTTTGCCTTTACCTTTTGCTTTTGCTTTCACTTTACAGCTTGCTCCTTATCTATACAAGATGCTCAGCATATTCCTTCCCTCCATAAGCCTTCAACGGTCTTGTTAATTCAAACCTGCCGCGCCCACACATTGCACAACTTGATCAAGACTGATCCGAGTGATGGCTGGACCGGATGGGATGTACGGACGCTGTACGGCCTTGAGGTCCGTACACTCGTCCTATGCCTTCATCCAACTTCCTTCTATGGTTAACCCTTACACCTTCTTGGATCACCCTAGGCCGTACCGAACGCCCTATCTTTGCACCATACTTCCATCTTCTCTTTAACTCCTCCAAAGCCTCCACATGATCAGTCTAAGTCTTTCCTAGACTTAACTTCACAAGATAACTCCTTCAGAACACTTCTGAAGCTTGATTGAACTCTTCTAGACATCTTCTAGAGCTTGCCCTATTCTTGTACAAGCTCCATCTTCTCTTCAGTTCAACAGTCCCCCTCAAGCTTGACTTTAGGAGATCCTAAGCCAAGCTTGGAACTCTGAAGAGTCTCCCTCATTAAAAACCTTACAAGGAAAACCCATTGGGACAAAACCTTGCAAGGGAAAAAGAGTAGAGCTCTCCAAAGCCTAGGGATTGGCCAGTGAACTCTTGTGCCTTAGAACCAGTGAGGTTGGACACAAGAAGTTCTGGATCACGGCCTAAACTGGTGCAGCAACTCCACAAGACTTTGCGCACTCAACAACTCAGCTTCACCTCTTCATGGAACTGGTTTGAGGTCTCCCCCCTCTCAACTGACTTCACAGCCTTCTTAGAGAAGCTAGGAAATGATCAGGTCCTTCTTTGGTGAGGCTCAAGCACTGGTACCTGATACATTATCCCACAGGTGCATCAGTACCTATTAAAAACAAGAAAATGAATATCCTGCATCACACTTGATGCACACAATCTCACAATTCAATCATAATCATCTTAAGTATCTTTTCAAGCACAAGCAATGAATAAGATGAATGAAAAAGATTGAAAAGAGTTTTAAAAGTCTAAGGGAACTTCCCTTGTGTTTTTGTGAGTTTCCAAACTCTCTCAATGCACCATCTTCATGGCATCATCAACTTCTTGGAAAGGCAGAATGGATTCATCAGCTTCTCCTCAATCACCTCTCATTGAAGCTGCATTGATGGAGAGCCTTCTTCCTCACTTGCCAAGGCTGCTCTGAACAGCCTCTTGCCTAGACACGCTACTGACTTGGTCCGGTTGATGATCCTTGTAGAAGCTTTTGCAAAAGACTTGTTACTGACCATGGATCATATGCATTAAGACTCCCCCTCAAGCTTAGAACCGAAACTAGAAGGAGCTAAGCTTGTGATGATCCTATGCATCTCCATGGTCTAATAACTATCATCTTTCATGATAGTTTTCTTCTTGTGAGTTTACTCTCTTCCTTAACCAGGAACTAGGGTGTTTGAATCACCATAGAGAGTCTCACAAGACACACCTCTCATTGCATACTGACCCATGCTACACTTCCTGTAGACTAAGGACTAGATATGTCCAATGGTATTATGCAATGGCTATCTCTCATTGCATACTCAATCACACTACACTTCCTGTAGATTATGGACTAACATGTCCTAGTGATGATATGCAATGGCACAAGACCTTTGTCTCTACATTCTTGGTTGATGGCGAGTTATATGTATCACTTCCCTTGTGTACCTAACACCACCAAAACTCAATGCAAGATCAGATCATCCCATTGGGATCAAACCAAGATCATCCATCCTGTTTGATCACCAATGCCACAATAATATATGATACTTGAAACAAGCTAGACAATCAAGACAATCAAGCAAAGACAATCAATTCAGTTTTTTTTTTTTTTTTTAAATGCAACAATAGATGAATGCATTAGATTACACTAACTATATGAATGAAACAGATTCAATCCAAAATGGAACACAAGTCTAGATGATACTTCTGCAATTAAGGCGACAAGAGTGACACAATTCATGCTTATGCTCACTAGTTTTATCAAGGCCAATGATTCAAGTAGCTTAGACATATTTCTAAATGCTTATAAGACATCACTGATGGATTTAACTATGGCATAGCAACAATCAGAACTGGATTGAGTCGAGACAAGCAGATTTCAATTTCTAACAATGACAATGCAAGTTCTATACAGTTCTCTAAATGCAAAGCTTATATCAGGTCATTTGCAATTTAGGCTCATTTTTAAATGCATTACTACATGAATGCACAATCTTAAAGCATTAGCTATATGAATGCAACGGGTTCAATCCATGAGTAATATTAAAGCTCTGCACAACAGTTTCAATCAGAACCAATGATGCAAGCAACTTAGACAATTTCTAATTGATGCAAGACTTTCATTGATGGATTAAACATAGGCAATAGCATCAGATAACACTAGGATTGAACTTAGACAGTATGAGATATGCTTATGTATGCAAAAGAACTAATCAATCATGATGCAAGCAGCAGAGACATTCTACTCAATTCTACAACACATTCATGATGATTCAGGCTATGACAACACTCAAGACAATGTAATAAACAAAACATGAGATTCTGGGACTCTAGACACCACTCACAGCACAATAAATAAAGACACAAGCTCTTATTAAGGGTTAAGAGGTTTGCTTACAAACAAGAGATCCGAGCTGATCTCTTGAACCTCCATGGGCACGGTTCACTTGAACTTGGCAGGTTTGATACTTGGATTCAGTATCCAACACCTTTCCTTGGTGTGCCCATCCCTCTTGCAATGCTCACTCTCCAATGCTTCACTCTTCGGCTGGATCACTCCATGATCAGCTTGCAATGGTCTTGGTTTACATTGCATCACCCTCCTGGTGATGCTCTGTCTTTGCATGTCGACTGTCCTCTCTACACTCATCTGATGTGTAGGCTATGGTGACTAAACCACCATGGACAGAACCATAAGTCATCTCTCCATTGTCACAACATCCTCTCTACCCTCTTTGGAGCAGGCTGTGGACTTCCCACAGAATGTTGGCAACAGGCTTCATTTTACCATTCTATTGTAATGATAAGGAGGAAACAGGTCTTGAACTTTAGCTCTTCAGGTTGCTCATTTGAATCCCCACCGCAAGCTTGAGACCGAGAATGAGCCTCAATGAACCTCAAGACCAGGAGCACATCACCCTAACAGCTGCGCTTAAATCACTGATCCATCCTTTTGCTTTGAGCTTCAAGTACTCTCAGATCACCGGCCTTCCTCATGGCATAGGTGGTGACCTTCTTCTTCTTGTGTGCCTTGAACCAGGAGCTCAACAACCTCGTGGCCTGCGCTTCTTAAACCGGCTTCTACATACAAGAACCTTCCCATTGCTCCACACAATGGTTCAAGTCTTCCTCTTTTCTTGGATAGGTGGTGAGCAGAGAACACTTCTTGTGAACCTGAAACACCACTCAAACTCCAGCAAGGATAAGACACAAGAGTATTGGGATCAATCCTTGATTAATCATCAGGTTTGATTCCCAATCTCACAAGCAATGCAACAGATAGACACAAGGCATTATCAAGTTCTATTCTTTGCAAGCTAGCTCTCTAAGAACAAGCAAGATCCTAACAGATTCAAGACAAGTTACTTAGGCACTTTTAAAGCTTCTTTACTCAGCACTTTAGACATGAATCTAATGCTTCAATGTAAGATAGCCACAAGACTATATGCAACAGCTTTAAATTCAGTTTCAATCCATGTATGCAAGCAGATTCAGTTAATCACTCTAAGCATCACTATGAAACGAAGCTAAGCATATTAATCACATTCAGTCACCAAACAAAGCTCTTAAAGTATCCTGGGACAGATTCTAAACATTTTAATTTATCAATCTTTAACAGTCCTCAGGTTTTCAATCACATCACACATTACAACCAGTCAACAACACAAGCTCATTATCAAGAGGGTTTTAAAATAGCTTACACAAGGAACCAGGTTGGTTCCTTAAACCTCCAAGGGGACTGGCCATGGCTTTTGTTGAATCTGAGAGTCTGGATAGTCACCCACCTCCTACTCCTTCAGTTCATGACCACCTTCTTGTTTCTCCAGCTCAAAGACTCCTCCTTTCTTCAAGTCTTCTAGGCGCCATCACCTTGACAGCTTTCATGATGAACCGGGTGAAGAAAGCTCTTGGAGGAGGCGCCTTGGATGAGGTTCGTGAGTCCTCTCCATACACTTCTGCTTCCAATGAGTCTCTCCATCAGTATAGACAGGAGAAAGGATGAGAGACACGCCCTTCAGTTTTCTTCTCATGGAGAAACTGAACTCGGATGGGAATGTCTTCAAGGATTGGATTTGAGCTGAGGGTAGAGCTTGTGTTGTGCGGAAGCTACAGCTCAGGTTCTGATGAACCTGGCTCTGATACCATATGATTTTTAAAGAGATCTCTACTCTGGTAGTATGTGTGTGTGTATAAGCTTCAATGAAGAATGATTAGAGCTTGTTCTAGGTGATTTAGGAAGAGAGATTTGTGAGAGTGTATAAGAGACTTAAGAACAGAGAGATTAAGTGACTTATGAGACTAGAGAGACTGAGAGAATAAGAGACTGAAGATTAGTGTTTCAGATTAGAGAAGGAGAGGGGAAACCCCCTAACTTACTTAGTCTATTACAATCGCCAATCCTTGGCTTATATATGTCTCTACACTTTGCAATATCATAAACCTATATCCTAGGGCTGATATTAACTTGAATGATGGACGGCCTGGATGAGATAAGGCTGGTCTTTGGTCTTGGCAGCTTGTCTTGTAATTGGTTGATTCAAACTGAGGCAAAAGGAGACTGAAGGCGCCAATGTATCTTGCTCCTTATGTGACCAGATACATGCTTCTCCTTTTGCCTTTACCTTTTGCTTTTGCTTTCACTTTACAGCTTGCTCCTTATCTATACAAGATGCTCAGCATATTCCTTCCCTCCATAAGCCTTCAACGGTCTTGTTAATTCAAACCTGCCGCGCCCACACATTGCACAACTTGATCAAGACTGATCCGAGTGATGGCTGGACCGGATGGGATGTACGGACGCTGTACGGACTTGAGGTCCGTACACTCGTCCTATGCCTTCATCCAACTTCCTTCTATGGTTAACCCTTACACCTTCTTGGATCACCCTAGGCCGTACCATGGCCGTACCGAACGCCCTATCTTTGCACCATACTTCCATCTTCTCTTTAACTCCTCCAAAGCCTCCACATGATCAGTCTAAGTCTTTCCTAGACTTAACTTCACAAGATAACTCCTTCAGAACACTTCTGAAGCTTGATTGAACTCTTCTAGACATCTTCTAGAGCTTGCCCTATTCTTGTACAAGCTCCATCTTCTCTTCAGTTCAACAATGGCTATCTCTCATTGCATACTCAATCACACTACACTTCCTGTAGATTATGGACTAACATGTCCTAGTGATGATATGCAATGGCACAAGACCTTTGTCTTTACATTCTTGGTTGATGGCGAGTTACATGTATCACTTCCCTTGTGTACCTAACACCACCAAAACTCAATGCAAGATCAGATCATCCCATTGGGATCAAACCAAGATCATCCATCCTGTTTGATCACCAATGCCACAATAATATAATGCATTAGGTTATACTAACTATATGAATGAAACAGATTCAATCCAAAATGGAACACAAGTCTAGATGATACTTCTGCAATTAAGGCGACAAGAGTGACTCAATTCATGCTTATGCTCACTAGTTTTATCAAGGCCAATGATTCAAGTAGCTTAGACATACTTCTAAATGCTTATAAGACATCACTGATGGATTTAACTATGGCATAGCAACAATCAGAACTGGATTGAGCCGAGACAAGCAGATTTCAATTTCTAACAATGACAATGCAAGTTCTACACAGTTCTCTAAATGCAAAGCTTATATCAGGACATTTGCAATTTAGGCTCATTTTTAAATGCATTACTACATGAATGCACAATCTTAAAGCATTAGCTATATGAATGCAACGGGTTCAATCCATGAGTAATATTAAAGCTCTGCACAACAGTTTCAATCAGAACCAATGATGCAAGCAACTTAGACAATTTCTAATTGATGCAAGACTTTCATTGATGGATTAAACATAGGCAATAGCATCAGATAACACTAGGATTGAACTTAGACAGAATGAGATATGCTTATGTATGCAAAAGAACTTATCAATCATGATGCAAGCAGCAGAGACATTCTACTCAATTCTACAACACATTCATGATGATTCAAGCTATGACAACACTCAAGACAATGCAATAAACAAAACATGAGATTCTGGGACTCTAGACACCACTCACAGCACAATAAATAAAGACACAAGCTCTTATTAAGGGTTAAGAGGTTTGCTTACAAACAAGAGATCCGAGCTGATCTCTTGAACCTCCATGGGCACGGTTCACTTGAACTTGGCAGGTTTGATGCTTGGATTCAGTATCCAACACCTTTCCTTGGTGTGCCCATCCCTCTTGCAATGCTCACTCTCCAAGCATCTCACACCAGAAGCTTATTGAGTAGCTTTCTTCTTCCCTCTACTTCGGCTGTATGACTTTTAGGAATGTAAAGGATTATCTGAGTTTAGAAAGGATTAAAGAAGGAGAATAAGAGATTAAGAGACAACTTAGAGACTAATGGAGAATCATAGTGAAATGAGTAAAGAGAAAGATTGTTTAGAACTGTCTAATCTTTCATTAAGGACATGAGTTACAATATATAGTGTGAGCATACAAGGGTTTTCGAAATCAAGTGAAGACTAAAGCATGTGAGGTCAATCAGGAGAGGATAAGCTCATTTGAACAAGCCAATTAGTTTCTCCACATGCGCGGAGCATCTAGCATCTTGGACCGAGATGCTCTTGCCTTTCCAGCTGTTCCAGCCTGTCAAGGCGCGCTCTACCTTATCCCTAAACGGTCTGATGCATCCAGGTAAGTTCCTTCCCTTCACCTAAGTTACCGCAAGTAACTTCTTTACCCTTGTCAAGGTTTCACCCATCTTCATGTGTACGGTCATGTACGGACTGTACGGACTTGTACGTATTGAGATGAAGACCAAGGAGGCTGAGACAGTAACTTTAGATTTTTACTGTGGTAACTTTATTTTAACCACAGTAACTACTTGGGGAAGTTATCTGATGGGATGAGAAGGTAACTTAGTGAAGAGAAGAGAGGAAACTCGACCAAAGAGGATAAGGGAGGTTAAGGAAGGATAAGGGATCACTTTGACAGCCTGTATGATGCTGGAAAGGAGAAGTTACCTTTATACTAGTGCAAGCATGTGAGAAAGCACAGCCAAGTGATTCAAAAGGAGTTCCAGCCTGTCCTTTGACTACACATGCTTAACCATTTCGAATTTCCTTGTTGCTCTCTCTATTAATACTTGTAAACCTCATCAGTTATTAATTAATGGAGTTTTGAGTCTCTCTCTCTTTATTCTCTCACTAGAATCTCTTAATCTCTTTAATCTTTTCATCTGATTATCCCTGATTAGTTGAATCATGCTCTAATACACAAAAGTGTATATGGTATCAGAGCCAGGTTGCTAAAAAGGGGAGAGTGTGATTTCGTTTTTCATAAAATCTGGGTGTTCTTGAGTGTTCTTGAGGGTTCTTGAGTGTTCTTGGTGTTCTTGAGTTCTGGTCTTTATTATCTGAGTGGTGTGAGATATTCTGATGGATTCAAACTATCTCAACATGGAAATGAAGCACAGATCTAGTACAACCATGGAGCTTGAAGAAGAGAGGGATGGCGATTGGTCAAGATGGGCAAAGAGAGCTTTGGAAAGCTGTGGGTTTTGGAGTAGTCATGGAAAGGGGAAACCTTTCATGGAAATGGCTACTGAAGAAGGTCAGACAAGAGGTCTGAAGCTGGGAAATGAAGTTGTTCAAGGAAACACTACAAAGAGTGAGATTGAAGCAACTTTAGGCAAGTCCAAGCTTGTGAGAGTCGTTGAGGACAGAGGGGTGACCCGCGGCTTGAGACAAGGAAAGGATGAGTGTTATCAGCTTGTGGGAAGGCTGAGAGAAGTATGGTCAGAGCTAGATGTGGTGAAGACACACACATCAAATCCGAGATGTTGTCAAGAAAGGAGGAAGCAAGATGTGATCTTCAACTTCCTTATGGAAGAGGTATGTGAGCTTGTTAAATATACTTGTGATGTGTGGGAAATGAACAGGAAGCCAGAAAGATGGAAGGGAGGTACAAGCTGTAAGAGGGGAAGGTTGAGAAAACTTTCTAAGGAGTGGTTAATGAAGAGAAGGGCATGGAGAAAGGATAGCGAGTCTGAGCACTTAAGTGACAGGATGAGTGTAATCTTGAAGAGAATCAAGGATGTACTTCAGCAGATGGTTATAGGAGAGTGTTCATACTCAGCTTACATGGGAGAGACAGTAGGAGACAGTGCGGACATGAGAGGAATGGATACCAAGAGGGCAGATGAGTGTGTGACAAAGAAGGAATGGGATGAGTTGGTTAAGCATGTGTATGCTTTGGCTACGACCCGGAGTCTGGGTGCTCCTGCCAAAGCATCCACATCTAAACCCATCATCATTGACTCTGGAGCAACACACCACATGATCAGTGACAAGAGACTAATCAGTGAGGTTAAAGCAGCAACAGGGAGTGTCATGATAGCCAATGGTACCAGGATCCCAATAGAAGGAGTGGGAAACCTCAAGCTGTTTGAGAAGAACTCCACTGCCTTCTACCTACCTCAGTTTACATCCAATCTAATCTCAGTTAAGAAGGCTACAGTTGATCTGGATTGTCAAGTGGTGTTCAAACCAAATGAAGTTGAGTTCCAGGATTTGAAGACTGGAAGAGTTATTGGCAGAGGAGACAGCAAGCATCAGCTCTATCATCTCCAAACAACTGAGGCGCCTAGTCCTGTGGAGTCTGTGTGTTTAAGCAGCACAACGGATAGGTGTGATAATCTCACATGGCATGCAAGGCTGGGACATCCTCATGCCAAGGCAATTGAACTGATTCTACCAAGTATGGCGTTCAATCACTTGGAGTGTGAAGCTTGTATACTTGGAAAGCACTGTAGGACTGTCTTCCCAACATCAGAAACCAGATATGAGAATTGCTTTGATCTGGTGCATTCAGACGTGTGGACAGCTCCCTGTATGTCTAGAGACAGCCATAAGTACTTTGTGACTTTCATTGATGAGAAGTCCAAGTACACATGGATCACCATGATTCCCTCCAAAGACAGAGTCCTGGAAGCCTTCATGAACTTCCAAGCATATGTTACTAACCAGTACAATGCCACTGTGAAGATTCTGAGGTCTGATAATGGAGGAGAATACACTAGCAATGCTTTCAAGAGTCATCTTGCAAAGCATGGGATTGTGCAACAAACTAGCTGTCCTTACACACCACAACAAAATGGGGTGGCTGAGAGGAAGAACAGACATTTGATGGAGGTTGCGAGATCAATAATGTTCCACATGAATGTCCCTAAGAAGTTTTGGAGTGATGCTGTTCAGACTGCTTGCTATCTCATCAATAGAGTGCCAACCCGTGT
This sequence comes from Brassica napus, assembly GCF_020379485.1. Taxonomy (NCBI): domain Eukaryota; kingdom Viridiplantae; phylum Streptophyta; class Magnoliopsida; order Brassicales; family Brassicaceae; genus Brassica; species Brassica napus. The sequence goes on from NW_026016416.1 coordinate 93,118, forward strand.
CTTGAAGAAACTGTCTCCCTTTGAAGTATTAAACAAGGCCAAGCCACAAATTGATCATTTGAGAGTCTTTTGGGTGCTTATGTTATGTGATGATTCCTGGAGAAAGAAGGAACAAGCTAGAAGCAAAGAGTACTAAAGCTATGTTCATTGGGTACTCAATCACTCAGAAAGGCTACAAATGTTATGATCCAATAACTAGGAGGGTTATGGTATCTAGAGAAGTGAAGTTTGTTGAGTCTAAAGGGTATTATGAGGAGAAGAAATGGGAAGACCTAGAGGATCTGTCCCGAGCTCCATCAGAGAAGGCAACAACATTGAGAGTGTTGTTGGAGAGGCTAGGGATAGGATTATCCCAAGATCAGGAACCAGGAAGAACCGGACCTTCTAATCAAGCTGGAGAAGCTGGAGGAACAACCCCTCTTGATCATGAGAGGGGGAATGGATCTGAATCAGGGGAGCAGGAGCATAACCAAGAGGATTCAGGTCAGCATGATCAGGAGGAGATACAGGAAGTAGAGAGTGAAGCTCAGTCAGGTGGAAATGAGCAGGGAGAACCTACTGGTTTAAGAGAGGAAGCACAAGAGAATGTTCAGGCTGAAGAACAGGTTGAGACCTTGCGGAGGAGCACAAGGATAAGGAGGGATCCTTCCAACTGGGTAAACACGAGAGTGTACTACAATGCCCAGGCTGTGGAGCATCCTTCTCAAGCCGTGTGTTCCTTTGCAGAATATCCAGAAGAGCACATGGTGTTTATGTGTAACTTGGATGAGAATGAGATACCAAGATCTTATGAAGAAGCTATGAAGCACAAGGTTTGGAGAGATTCAGTAGGAGATGAAAGGGATGCAATGATCAGGAATGATACTTGGTATGAGAGTGAGTTACCTAAAGGGAAGAAGGCAGTTTCAAGCAGATGGATCTTCACCATCAAGTACCTTGCAAATGGGGAGATAGATAGGCGCAAGACTAGGCTGGTTGCAAGAGGATTTACACAGACTTATGGGGAAGATTACATTGATACTTTTGCACCAGTGGCCAAGCTTCACACAATTCGAATTGTGTTATCTATTGCAACAAACTTGTATGACTTTTAGTAATGTTTAGAGTAATCTGAGTATTTAGGAAAGTTTAGAATGGATTTGGAGAAGATAAGAGTCTAGAAAGAGTTTAAGAGATTACTAAGAGATCATGGAGACTAAAGACTAAGAGAAAGACTCAAATGAATTGCTTAATCTTATTAATGAGTGAGGTTACATATTTATATGAAGACATAAGTAGGGTTTTCGTAAACAAGAGGATAAGGTAAGCATGTGGAGTCAATGACCATTTCAAAACCATCCAATGATGTGAGCTGCGCGTGTGAGCCTTCCTTAGCTGGCTCATGCCTTTTGCTTTTGCTTTTCCAGCTGTGCCAGCCTGTCCAAGACTCCCTTATCCTTTCAACGGTCTGATCCATCCCACAAAGGCTAAGGTAACTTCTCCTCTTTCACTTAAGTAACTCGGATAACTTATGGTAAGGTTTGGTTGAGCTTTGGTCGATCCTATCTTGTACGGACTGTACGGCCATGTACGGCCTTGTACGGACTGGCTGATCTCAAAGCTCCCAAACCTTCCTATCCTTTCTCCTCTTCATTCTACTTAACCCTCATCTTCATTCTTCACTTAACACTCCTCATTTCTACACTCCCCCTCAAGCTTAGCTTTGTGAAAGTCTAAGCTTGGACAGCCATGAGATCTTCCTCATTAAAAACCTCACTAAGGAAAACCCATTGGGACAAAACCTTAATGAGGGAAAAAGAGTAAAGATCTCACAGCTAAGGGGATCAGCTCCTTCTCTTCCCAAGATCTATGAGTCCCAATCTGATGTGAATGGACTCCATAGTCTTTTGTCTCGCAGCCTTGGTGAACACATCAGCCAACTGATCTTCACTTCTCGTGTAGCAAGGTAAGATCACTCCAAGCACAATCATCTGTCTTACTTTGTGGCAATCAACCTCAATGTGCTTGGTTCTCTCATGGAACACCGAGTTGGATGCAATGTGAATGGCAGCTTGATTGTCACAATGCATTGTCATTGGAGTGGCTTGTTCAATCTCCAAGTGCTTCAAGATGCCTTTGATCCACACCAACTCGTTTGTCAGCTTCAGCATGGCTCTATACTCAGCTTCAGCACTTGAACATGACACCACCTTCTGCTTCTTGCTCTTCCAAGTCACCAAGTTGCCTCCAATGAATGTGCAATAGCCGGTAGTTGATCTCCAGTCAGCTCTATCTCCTGCCCAATCAGCATCACAATAGCCCACCACTTATGTGCTTCCATTGCACCCCATCCAAACTCCTTGATCCGGCGAGCCATTCAGATACATCAGCAGCCTCTCCACCATACGCCAATGATGTTCCTTGGGAAGCTGCATATGTTGACTCACCTGATTCACAGCAAAGCATATATCAGGCCTTGTGATGGTAAGATAAATCAATTTGCCAACAAGTTTTCTATAGAGTTTAGGATCATGAAATGGCTTGCTGTCTTCAATCTCCCCCTCTCTTGGTACTTTGTAGCCATCCTCCATTGGCATCCTTGCTGTCTTGCCTCCATAAGCACCTGCACCTTTCAAAAGATCAAGTGTATACTTCCTTTGGGACATGAACAATCCTTCCTTGGATCTACAAATCTCAATTCCAAGGAAGTATTTCATTTCTCCCAAGTCTTTTATCTCAAACATAGACTTTAGAAACTCCTTGGTTGCTTTGATACCTTCCTTATCACTCCCTGTGATAATGATATCATCCACATACACAAGGAGAGCAACCATACCTGAGGGAGTAGTGAGGGTAAAGAGAGTGTGGTCTAGTTCTGACTTCTTAAAGCCTCGGCCGTTTAGAGTTGTGCTCAACTTGTTGTACCAAGCTCTTGGTGATTGCTTCAACCCATAGATAGCCTTCTTCAGCCTCAGTACATTCCCTCTCTTCACTAGATGTTCAAGACCTGGTGGAGGATACATGTAGACTTCATCCTCAAGTTCTCCTTGTAAGAATGCATTCTTCACATCCATTTGCCACAATCCCCATCCAAGGTTAACCGCCAAGCTTAGTACAATTCTAATGGTATGTAACTTGGCTACTGGTGCAAATGTCTCAATGTAATCCTCTCCATATGTCTGAGTGAACCCTCTTGCTACTAATCTAGTCTTCTTCCTCTCAATCTGCCCATCAGCCTTGTATTTAATTGTGAAGATCCATCTACTAGATACTGCCTTCTTCCCTTTTGGTAGTTCACTCTCAAACCATGTATCATTCTTTATCATAGCTCCTGCCTCAGCTCCTACTGATTCCTTCCATTCCTTATCCTCCATTGCCTCTTCATAGCTTCTTGGAATGTGATTCTCATTTAAGTTTACCATGAATGCACAATGTGCTTCTGGATATTGAGCAAAAGAACACACGGCCTGAGTAGGATGCTTCACAGCTTGGGCATTGTAGTACACTCTTGTGTTTACCCAACTGGAAGGATCCTTTCTCAGCCTTGTACTCCTTCTCAACACTGGCCCTTCTTGCGCCGGCAACTCCATGTCTTGTACTTCTTCTTGTGTACTAGTTTCAGATGTTTCTTCTCTTGGCTGACTTGCTTCAGCTCCTTCATCCCTTAGCTGACTTGATTCAGCTCCTTCTTGTTGATCATTTGACTCCACAGCTTGATCATGAGAATCAGAACTCTCTTCATGACTTTGAGTTTGAGTTTCTGTTCCATTCCCCCCCTCATGCTCAAGATTGGACGTCTGATGATCCGGTATTGGTGTAGTGCCTCTCACTTCTTGCTGTTCTTGATCCATCTTGATTCCAAGTCCTTCTAGTATTATCCTCAAGGTTGCAGCTCTATCCGAAGTGAGATCTTTCAAGTCTTCTTGAATCTGCTCCTCATAATATCCTTTTTCTTCCACAAACTTCACTTCTCTAGATACTAACACTCTCCTTGTGTTAGGATCATAGCACTTGTATCCTTTCTGACTTGATGAGTATCCAATAAACATTGCCTTGGAGCTCCTAGCTTCAAGCTTGTTTCTTAATTCTCCCGGTACCATCACAAAACACAAACACCCAAAGATCTTCATATGTTCCAATGAGGGCTTGTACTGGTTCAATACCTCAAATGGTGATAACCCTTGCAGAATCAGAGTTGGTGTTCTGTTGATGAGATAACAAGCTGTAGTGACCGCATCACTCCAGAACTTCTTAGGGACATTGGATTGAAACATCATGGACCTGGCCACTTCCATCAGATGCCTATTCTTTCTCTCAGCCACACCATTCTGTTGTGGAGTATAGGGACAGCTTGTCTGATGTAGAATTCCATGCTGAGATAGGTGGAGCTTGAATGCTTGTCCCGTGTACTCTCCTCCATTATCTGACCTGAAAATCTTTATCTTGGCATTATAATGGTTAGTCACATAGGATTGAAAGTTCTTAAATGCATCAAGTACCCTATCTTTGGTTGGAATTAAAGTTAACCAGGTGTATTTGGATTTTTCATCAATGAAAGTTACATAATACTTTTGATTGTCTCTAGATAAGCAAGGAGCAGTCCAAACATCAGAATGAATCAAATCAAAACACTTCTCATAAACAGTAGTTGATTTAGTAAAGACAGTCTTACAATGCTTGCCTAAAATGCAAGCTTCACAATCATTATTCTCAAAGGAAACACCTGGCAACATCAGTTTTAAAGCCTTATTATGAGGGTGTCCTAATCTAGCATGCCACAATGCATTTTTACTTAAACTAGAACCAGAAACAGAAGTAAACGAGCAGCTATAACTAGAAACAGGAGCAAGATCTTCAAGTAAATACAATTCTCCTTTAGTCACTCCCTTTCCAATCATCTTGCTGCTTTTAATATCCTGAAACTTCACATCATTAGGACTGAATATGACATTGCATTGCAAATCAGTAGCACATTTCTTAACAGATAACAAGTTTGAAGTAAATTCAGGCATATAAAAGGCTTTAGTTTCCTTATCAAACAGTTTAAGACTTCCTATTCCTCTAATAGGTATCTTATCTCCATTGGCTATCATCACATTACCATTCATTGGTACAATGTTTTTAATCAAACTAGTGTCACTTATCATATGATGAGATGCACCAGAATCAACTACTAATGGCTTAATGGTATGTGAACTAGCAATATGAGCAAGGATACTAGATGGTTTGAATGCATGATCATTTCTAGCAAAACTAGCCGTTCTAGATTGGTTTATCATATCTATCACACTTTCATGCATCCTATCAGTTCTAGTTAGATTCTCATCATTCTCTATTGCCCTAGCACCAAAGGAATACCCAAAAGTGTTACCATTCTCCTTGAAGAGCTTAATGAGAGCATCCAGGTCGGATTTCCTCAGATACTCTTGATCATGGTTCCCACGGTTGCTTGGGGCTCCAGTGTAGGCTACAAGAGACTTCCCATCACCTGCTTCACGTCCATCTATCTCCTTCCCTTTGCTGGTACCTGCTCCACTTGCGCTTGCTCCATCTGAGACATTAGCCCTTGCCTCTCTGTCCTTCATAAACTTTGCCGGCTTGAGATGGGGATGGAGTATCCAGCATTGGCTCTTCTTGTGGCCATGCTTCTTGCAGTGATCACAGTTCCCATTGAACCTCCTCTCATCATACTTCCCATGCGCAGCCTTGTGTGCTTGTGGAGCTTCCCCTCCTTCCTCTTGAGTTGCTTGATTCACAAGAGATAGCTCTCCTTTCTTCCCAAACAACCCAATGGAGCCTTGTTCCTTCTGAATCCTTGCACACACTTCTTCAAGATCAGGTAGTGTGTCCTCTCTAAGCAAGTGTTGGATGAGCCCATTGTACGCCGGATTCATGGTGAGGAGTAGCCCAAAGACCTTGTCTTGCTCTCTCCTTTTGTTGAGCTCTTCTGCGTCTGTAGTGCTTGGCCTTAACATCTCCAGCTCGGACCAGAGTGTTCTGAACCTCCCTAGATGCTTGGTGAACTCCATATCCTCTTGTACCAAGTTGTTTATAGCCTGCTTCACCTCAAACACACGGCTCAGGTTTGATGTATTCCCATACACCTTCTTCAAAGTATCCCACAGCTCTTTAGCAGATTCACAGTAGCTGTATGCATCTAGAATCGCCGGCTCAAGTGAAGCATGCAGCACTGACATCACCAACATGTCCTCCTGATGCCACTTCTCTTCCGCTTTGCTTGCGGCTTCTCCTTCAGTTTCTCCTTGGGTGATGAGCTTTGGAGCTTCTCCTGGCGTGATGTGCTTCCAAAGCCCTTTGCTTCCCACCGTGGTTCTCACCATCCTAGACCACACCAAGTAGTTGGTTCCCTTGAAGCAAACCGCTACCTTCATGTTCATGTTCATACCACTCTCCATGATGAACTATGGCTTCTCTAGACTTCACAAACTGGATCTTGAGTTAGAAGACTTGTAAGAACACACACTGCCTCGGTCTTCAACCTCACAGCTTCAACAACACACTAAAAACTCGTCTTTGAACTCGGACAATACCCAGAACCTCCCAAGAACACAAGAACACCAACCAATCTCTTTAAAGATTCTATCTTGAAACCTCAAAGAGTCAACCACGAACTCAGGTTCTCACGAACCTGGCTCTGATACCATATGACTTTTAGTAATGTTTAGAGTAATCTGAGTATTTAGGAAAGTTTAGAATGGATTTGGAGAAGATAAGAGTCTAGAAAGAGTTTAAGAGATTACTAAGAGATCATGGAGACTAAAGACTAAGAGAAAGACTCAAATGAATTGCTTAATCTTATTAATGAGTGAGGTTACATATTTATATGAAGACATAAGTAGGGTTTTCGTAAACAAGAGGATAAGGTAAGCATGTGGAGTCAATGACCATTTCAAAACCATCCAATGATGTGAGCTGCGCGTGTGAGCCTTCCTTAGCTGGCTCATGCCTTTTGCTTTTGCTTTTCCAGCTGTGCCAGCCTGTCCAAGACTCCCTTATCCTTTCAACGGTCTGATCCATCCCACAAAGGCTAAGGTAACTTCTCCTCTTTCACTTAAGTAACTCGGATAACTTATGGTAAGGTTTGGTTGAGCTTTGGTCGATCCTATCTTGTACGGACTGTACGGCCATGTACGGCCTTGTACGGACTGGCTGATCTCAAAGCTCCCAAACCTTCCTATCCTTTCTCCTCTTCATTCTACTTAACCCTCATCTTCATTCTTCACTTAACACTCCTCATTTCTACAACTTGGAGTGGGATTTGTGGCAAATGGATGTGAAGAATGCTTTCTTGCAAGGTGAACTTGAAGATGAAGTATACATGCATCCACCTCCTGGTCTTGAGCATCTAGTAAAGCCAGGGAATGTTTTGAGATTGAAGAAAGCAATATATGGGTTGAAACAGTCACCTAGAGCTTGGTACAGGAAGCTGAGTACAACACTCAATGGGAGAGGCTTTAGGAAGTCTGAACTAGATCACACTCTCTTCACCTTGACAGGACCTTCAGGGAGCATTGTGATTCTAGTGTATGTGGATGATTTGATTATCACAGGAAGTGATAAGGCAGGGATTCAGGCTACTAAGGAGTTTCTCAAATCTGTGTTTGACATCAAGGATTTGGGAGAGATGAAGTATTTTCTGGGCATTGAGATATGCAGATCAAAGGAGGGTTTGTTTATGTCTCAAAGGAAGTATACTATGGATATGTTGAAGGAGACTGATGTGCTTGGAGGAAAGATAGCTAAGACACCCCTTGAGGAGGGATATAAAGTTCTGCGTGAGGGGGAGGTTGAAGAGAAGCAGCTGTTTGAAGATCCTAAGCTATACAGGAAGATGGTTGGCAAGCTGATCTACTTGACCATCACCAGACCAGATATATGTTTTGCTGTGAACCAAGTGAGTCAGCATATGCAGGCGCCAAAGGTCCATCACTGGAAGATGGTTGATAGGATACTGAGGTATCTGAGTGGGACGGCTGGACAAGGAGTTTGGATGGGTTGTAATGGCAGTACAGAAGTGGTTGGGTATTGTGATGCTGATTGGGCAGGAGATAGAGTGGACAGGAGATCAACTACTGGGTATTGTACATTCATTGGAGGAAACTTGGTCACTTGGAAGAGTAAGAAGCAGAAGGTTATCTCTTGTTCAAGTGCTGAAGCTGAGTATAGAGCCATGCTGAAGCTGACAAACGAGTTGGTGTGGATCAAGGGGATCTTGAAGCATCTAGAGATTGAGCAGAGTACTCCTATGACTATGCATTGTGACAATCAAGCAGCTATCCACATTGCCTCCAACTCAGTGTTTCATGAGAGAACAAAGCACATAGAGGTGGATTGTCATAAGGTGAGGCAGATGATCATCTTAGGAGTGATTCTGCCATGTTATACAAGAAGTGAAGATCAGCTTGCAGATGTGTTTACTAAGGCAGCGAGATTGAAGACAATGGAGTCCATACTGTCAAGGCTTGGACTCATTGATCTGACTCCTAGGAGCTGAGCCCCTTAACCATGGAGTCTCCACTCTTTTTCCCTCATCAAGGTTTTATCCCAATGGGTTTTACTTGGTGAGGTTTTTAACGAGGGAGGTCTTCATGGTTTCCAAGCTTGACTTGTTCTACATGGTCAAGCTTGAGGGGGAGTATTGAGATGAAGACTAAGGAGGCTGAGACAGTAACTTTAGAGTTTTACTGTGGTAACTTTATTTTAACCACAGTAACTACTTGGGGAAGTTATCTGATGGGATGAGAAGGTAACTTAGTGAAGAGAAGAGAGGAAACTCGACCAAAGAGGATAAGGGAGGTTAAGGAAGGATAAGGGATCACTTTGACAGCCTGTATGATGCTGGAAAGGAGAAGTTACCTTTATACTAGTGCAAGCATGTGAGAAAGCACAGCCAAGTGATTCAAAAGGAGTTCCAGCCTGTCCTTTGACTACACATGCTTAACCATTTCGAATTTCCTTGTTGCTCTCTCTATTAATACTTGTAAACCTCATCAGTTATTAATTAATGGAGTTTTGAGTCTCTCTCTCTTTATTCTCTCACTAGAATCTCTTAATCTCTTTAATCTTTTCATCTGATTATCCCTGATTAGTTGAATCATGCTCTAATACACAAAAGTGTATAGTACGGACCTTGCCCAAACCTTCCCAAGCTTCAACTCATCTCCTTAGTCTCAACTCCTCACTTGCTTCACACTTATACGCAACTCAACTCAACACTCCCCCTCAAGCTTAGCTTTGTGAAAGCCTAAGCTTGGATAGCTATGAGATCTTCCTCATTAAAAACCTTACCAAGGAAAACCCATTGGGATAAAACCTTGATAAGGGAAAAAGAGTAAAGACCTCACAGCCAAGGGGATCAGCTCCTTCTCTTCCCAAGATCAATGAGGCCCAACCTGATGTGAATGGACTCCATTGTCTTTTGTCTTGCAGCTTTGGTGAACACATCCGCTAACTGATCTTCACTTCTTGTGTAGCATGGCAGGATGACTCCTAAGATGATCATCTGCCTCACCTTGTGACAATCAACTTCAATGTGCTTGGTTCTTTCATGAAACACCGAGTTGGAGGCAATGTGGATGGCAGCTTGGTTATCACAATGCATGGTCATTGGAGTGGCTTGATCAATCTCCAAATGCTTCAAGATGCCTTTGATCCACACCAGCTCGTTGGTAAGCTTCAGCATAGCTCTATACTCAGCTTCTGCACTTGAACAAGACACTACCTTCTGCTTCTTACTCTTCCAAGTAACCAAGTTGCCTCCAATGAATGTGCAATAGCCTGTGGTTGATCTCCTGTCTGCTCTATCACCAGCCCAATCCGCATCACAGTATCCAACCACTTCAGTGCTCCCATTGCAGCCCATCCATACTCCTTGATCAGGTGAGCCGTTGAGATACATCAAGATCCTCTCCACCATGCGCCAATGATGCTCCTTAGGCACTTGCATGTGTTGACTCACCTGATTCACAGCAAAACAAATGTCAGGTCTAGTTATGGTAAGATAAATCAATTTGCCAACTAGTTTTCTATAGAGTTTAGGATCCTGATAAGGTTTGCTGTCTTCAATCTCCCCCTCTCGTGGGACTTTGTAACCATCCTCCATAGGCATCCTTGCTGTCTTGCCTCCATAAGCACCTGCACCTTTCAAAAGATCAAGTGTATATTTCCTTTGGGACATGAATAAACCTTCCTTGGATCTACATATCTCAATTCCAAGAAAGTATTTCATTTCTCCCAAGTCTTTAATCTCAAACATGGATTTAAGAAACTCCTTGGTTGCTATGATACCTTCCTTATCACTTCCTGTGATAATGATATCATCAACATACACAAGGAGTGCAATCATACCTGAGGGAGTAGTGAGAGTGAAGAGTGTGTGATCTAGTTCAGACTTCTTGAAGCCTCGACCATTGAGAGTAGTGCTCAGCTTGTTGTACCAAGCTCTTGGTGATTGCTTCAGCCCATAGATAGCTTTCTTCAATCTTAACACGTTCCCTCTCTTCACTAAGTGTTCCAGGCCTGGAGGTGGATGCATATACACTTCATCCTCAAGTTCTCCTTGTAGGAATGCATTCTTCACATCCATTTGCCATAAGCCCCATCCAAGGTTCACAGCCAAGCTCAATACAATCCGGATTGTATGTAGTTTAGCTACTGGTGCAAAGGTTTCTATGTAATCTTCTCCATAAGTTTGAGTGAAACCTCTTGCAACCAGCCTTGACTTCTTCCTCTCAATCTTTCCATCAGCCTTATACTTGATTGTGAATATCCATCTACTAGTCACAGCCTTCTTCCCTTTTGGTAACTCACTCTCATACCATGTATCATTCTTGATCATAGCTCCTGCCTCAGCTCCAACTGACTCCTTCCATTCTTTATCCATGATTGCTTCTTCATAGCTTCTTGGGATGTAATTCTCATCCAAGTTAACCATGAAGGCGCAATGTTCTTCAGGGTATTGAGCAAATGAACACACGACTTGAGAAGGATGCTCCACAGCTTGGGCATTGTAGTACACTCGCGTGTTTACCCAAGAGGAAGGATCCTTTCTCAGCCTTGTGCTTCTCCTCAATACTGGTTGTTCTTGCTCTTGAACTGGCTCATCTTGTGTAGTCGGTTCTTGTGCTTCACTCTGATGTTCTTCCTCTCCTTGGTCTTGCTCACCTTGATGATGAGAACCTGAGTTGAACTCTCCTCCTTCCTCACTCAAGCCGACTCCTTCTTGGCCATTTTCTTGAGTTTCAGGTTCACTTCCCCCCTCATGATCAAGGTGAGGTGTTTGAGCAGCTCCACTTGGTGCAGTTGAGCTCTCTTCTTGTCTTCCACTTCTTGTGGATTGGTCCTGGTTCATCTTGATACCGAGACCTTCCAAAATGATTCTTAAGACTCCAGCCTTATCTGATGTGAGATCCTTCAAATCTTCTTGATTCTTCTCCTCATAGTATCCTCTTTCTTCAATGAACTTCACATCTCTAGATACAAGCACCCTTCTAGCTTCTGGATCATAACACTTATATCCTTTTTGAGTTGTTGAGTAGCCAATGAACATTGCCTTTCTGCTTCTTGCTTCTAGCTTGTTCCTCAACTCTCCTGGTACTAGAACATAGCATAAGCATCCAAACACTCTCATGTATTCCAAGGATGGCTTGCGCTTGTTCAGAACTTCAAATGGTGCTTGATCCTTCAACACCTTTGTAGGCATCCTGTTGATTAGATAGCACGCAGTAAATACAGCATCACTCCAGAATCTCTTAGGTACATTAGCTTGGAACATCAGTGACCGAGCCACTTCCATCAAGTGCCTGTTCTTCCTCTCAGCTACAGCATTCTGTTGTGGTGTGTAGGGACAGCTTGTTTGATGAAGGATTCCATGGTGATCTAGATGACTCTTGAACGCATAGCTTGTATACTCTCCTCCATTATCTGATCTCAAAATTTTAATCCTAGCATGATAATGGTTAGTCACATAAGCTTGAAAGTTCTTGAATGCATCTATCACCCTATCTTTTGATGGAATGAGTGTTAACCAGGTGTATTTAGATTTTTCATCAATGAATGTGACAAAATACTTATGATTATCTCTAGAAAAACTAGGTGCAGTCCACACATCAGTATGAATCAAATCAAAGCAATTTTCATAGACAGTAGATGTTCTTGGAAACACATTCTTACAATGCTTGCCTAAAATGCAAGCCTCACACTTATTATTTTCAAAAACCACACCTGGTAACATCAAGTTTAAAGCCCTCTCATGGGGATGACCTAATCTAGCATGCCACAATGCATTTTTATTCAAACTAGAAGCAGAAGTAAATGAGCAGTTATAATTGGAAACAGGATCAAGCTTCTCAAGCATGTATAAGTCTCCCTTTGTAACTCCTTTTCCAATCAATTGGCTGCTCTCAATATCCTGAAACTTCACATCATTAGGACTGAATATAACATTGCAATTCAAATCAGTAGTGCATTTCTTAACTGAAAGAAGGTTTGATGTGAATTCCGGAATATAAAATGCTCTAGTGTTCTTATCAAATAGCTTTAAGTTTCCTATTCCCTTAATAGGTATCTTATCCCCATTTGCAATCATCACACATCCATTAGTAGGTTCTATATCTTTAATCAGGTTGGTGTCACTAATCATATGATGAGATGCACCTGAATCTATAATCAATGGTTTGGATGTATTGCTAGCACTATGGCAGATGCTAATCTGTGATCTATATGCATTCATCCTAGCATTTCTATCAATGCAATGCTCAATTCCAGTCTTACTATCAATCCTAGCAATCTCAGCCACATTAGGAGTCATTTCTATAGTTCTAGCAATCATAGAAGCACCAAATGAATACCCATGAATGTTACCATTATCCTTGAGCATTTTGATGAGTGCATCCATCTCGGATCTCCTGATGAAGTCTTGATCATTGCCTCGGGGGTTGATAGCTCCAGTGTAGGTCACCAAAGCCTTTCCATCTCCTTCACGGTTCTCCACTTCAGCTCCACGGTTGGATGGCCCTGCTCCGCTTGATCCTTCAGTCATGTGAGCTTTTGCCTCTCTCTCCTTCATGAACTTAGCCGGCTTCAAGTGGGGATGGAGTATCCAGCACTGACTCTTCTTGTGTCCATGCTTCTTGCAGTGATCACAATTCCCATTGAACTTCCTATCCTCATACTTGTTGTAACCAGCTTTGTTAGCTTGTGGAGGCTCTTCCCGGTCAGGTTGCACAGCGTTTGCAAGAGATAAGTCTCCCTTGCCTCCAAACAAACCCATTGAGCCCTGCTCCTTCTGTATCTTAGCACACACCTCTTCAAGGTCAGGCAGCTTCTCAGACCATAGCATGTGCTGGATAAGACCACTGTAGCTTGCATTCAACGTGAGCAGCAACCCAAAGACCTTGTCCTGCTCGCGTCTCTCATTTAGAAGCTCTGGATCAACCGTGCTTGGCCTCAGCATCTCCAACTCAGACCAAAGAGACCTGAACCTCCCCAAGTGCTTAGTGAACTCCGTGTCATCTTGAGTTAACCCATTGATTGCCTTCTTGACTTCAAACACTCGGTTCAGGTTAGAAGTGTTTCCATACACTTTCTGTAGAGTATCCCACAGCTCCTTGGCTGTCTCACAGTAGCTATAAGCATCTAGTATAGCCGGCTCCAAAGAGGCATGAAGGACAGACATCACCATCATGTCTTCTTGTTGCCACTTCTCTACAACACTCTCCTCGGGACTCTCCGTTTCACCCCCCTGAGTAATCACCTTTGGAGCCTCACCAGATGTGATATGCTTCCACAAACCCTTGCTTCCCACAGCAGTCTTCACCATCCTAGACCAGACTAGGTAGTTGGTTCCTTTGAATGTCACCGCGACCTTCATCTTCATGCCACTCTCCATCTTGAACAGCTTGACGTTTATAGCTTGAACAACCGGTTAGAACTTGAACTGAGAACCCACGCTGCTCTCTAGAACACAGATTCACACTTGAGTCTTCAAATGAACCTCCCACGGACCACCAAGACACACACAAAACACCTTGAGCTTTTGAACTCTCAAGAAACTCTCAAACACACTCACTTGTTCTCTTAAAGTTTCAAACTTGAATCCTTAAGAGAATCACTCACGAACTCAGATTGTAATCAACCTGGCTCTGATACCATATGACTTTTAGGAATGTAAAGGATTATCTGAGTTTAGAAAGGATTAAAGAAGGAGAATAAGAGTTTAAGAGACAACTTAGAGACTAATGGAGAATCATAGTGAAATGAGTAAAGAGAAAGATTGTTTAGAACTGTCTAATCTTTCATTAAGGACATGAGTTACAATATATAGTGTGAGCATACAAGGGTTTTCGAAATCAAGTGAAGACTAAAGCATGTGAGGTCAATCAGGAGAGGATAAGCTCATTTGAACAAGCCAATTAGTTTCTCCACATGCGCGGAGCATCTAGCATCTTGGACCGAGATGCTCTTGCCTTTCCAGCTGTTCCAGCCTGTCAAGGCGCGCTCTACCTTATCCCTAAACGGTCTGATGCATCCAGGTAAGTTCCTTCCCTTCACCTAAGTTACCGCAAGTAACTTCTTTACCCTTGTCAAGGTTTCACCCATCTTCATGTGTACGGTCATGTACGGACTGTACGGACTTGTACGGACCTTGCCCAAACCTTCCCAAGCTTCAACTCATCTCCTTAGTCTCAACTCCTCACTTGCTTCACACTTATACGCAACTCAACTCAACAGGCTGGATCACTCCATGATCAGCTTGCAATGGTCTTGGTTTACATTGCATCACCCTCCTGGTGATGCTCTTTCTTTGCATGTCGACTGTCCTCTCTACACTCATCTGATGTGTAGGCTATGGTGACTAAACCACCATGGACAGAACCATAAGTCATCTCTCCATTGTCACAACATCCTCTCTACCCTCTTTGGAGCAGGCTGTGGACTTCCCACAGAATGTTGGCAACAGGCTTCATTTTACCATTCTATTATAATGATAAGGAGGAAACAGGTCTTGAACTTTAGCTCTTCAGGTTGCTCATTTGAATCCCCACCGCAAGCTTGAGACCGAGAATGAGCCTCAATGAACTTCAAGACCAGGAGCACATCACCCTAACAGCTGCGCTTAAATCACTGATCCATCCTTTTGCTTTAAGCTTCAAGTACCCTCAGATCACCGGCCTTCCTCATGGCATAGGTGGTGACCTTCTTCTTCTTGTGTGCCTTGAACCAGGAGCTCAACAACCTCGTGGCCTGCGCTTCTTAAACCGGCTTCTACACACAAGAACCTTCCCATTGCTCCACACAATGGTTGGTCTTCCGCTTGTATGTCTTGAACCAGGAGCTCAACAACCTCGTGGCCTGCGCTTCTTAAACCAGCTTCTACACACAAGTATCTTCCCATTGCTCCACACAATGGTTCAAGTCTTCCTCTTGTCTTGGATAGGTGGTGAGCAGAGAACACTTCTTGTGAACCTGAAACACCACTCAAACTCCAGCAAGGATAAGACACAAGAGTATTGGGATCAATCCTTGATTAATCATCAGGTTTGATTCCCAATCTCACAAGCAATGCAACAGATAGACACAAGGCATTGTCAAGTTCTATTCTTTGCAAGCTAGCTCTCTAAGAACAAGCAAGATCCTAACAGATTCAAGACAAGTTACTTAGGCACTTTTAAAAGCTTCTTTACTCAGCACTTTAGACATGAATCTAATGCTTCAATGTAAGACAGCCACAAGACTAAATGCAACAGCTTTAAATTCAGTTTCAATCCATGTATGCAAGCAGATTCAGTTAATCACTCTAAGCATCACTATGAAACGAAGCTAAGCATATTAATCACATTCAGTCACCAAACAAAGCTCTTAAAGTATCCTGGGACAGATTCTAAACATTTTAATTTATCAATCTTTAACAGTCCTCAGGTTTTCAATCACATCACACATTACAACCAGTCAACAACACAAGCTCATTATCAAGAGGGTTTTAAAATCGCTTACACAAGGAACCAGGTTGGTTCCTTAAACCTCCAAGGGGACTGGCCATGGCTTTTGTTGAATCTGAGAGTCTGGATAGTCACCCACCTCCTACTCCTTCAGTTCATGGCCACCTTCTTGTTTCTCCAACTCAAAGACTCCTCCTTTCTTCAAGTCTTCTAGGCGCCATCATCTTGACAGCTTTCATGATGAACCGGGTGAAGAAAGCTCTTGGAGGAGGCGCCTTGGATGAGGTTCGTGAGTCCTCTCCATACACTTCTGCTTCCAATGAGTCTCTCCATCAGTATAGACAGGAGAAAGGATAAGAGACACGCCCTTCAGTCTTCTTCTCATGGAGAAACTGAACTCGGATGGGAATGTCTTCAAGGGTTGGATTTGAGCTGAGGGTAGAGCTTGTGTTGTGCGGAAGCTACAGCTCAGGTTCTGATGAACCTGGCTCTGATACCATATGATTTTTAAAGAGATCTCTACTCTGGTAGTATGTGTGTGTGTATAAGCTTCAATGAAGAATGATTAGAGCTTGTTCTAGGTGATATAGAGAGAGAGATTGGTGAGAGTGTTTATGAGTGTATGAGAGACGTTAAGGACAGAGATTAAGAGACTTAAGAGACTAGAGAGACTGAGAGAATAAGAGACTGAAGATTAGAGAAGGAGAGGGGAAACCCCCTTTCTCACTTAATGTTTTCAATTGTTTACAAGAAGCTTAAATACATAAATGGAGGCTGGATTCATCAGATAACCTAAGCATGTGAAGTCAGCATAAAGGGGAGCGCCCATTTGAATTCTATGGACCAGAATCATCACATGCTTGGCCAATGGGAGTCTTTGGCGTGTCTGGCCTTACCAGGCTGTCATGAGCTGTCTTGTGGACTGAATACTTTGCTGTGATTGGTCTGTGTGAGCTGGAGAGAAAGGCACCTTCCTGGTTGCTTCCTAAGGCATCTTTGTATTAGATTTGGTGATTTAAAGAGTGATTAAGTCTAATCTGAGAATTAAAGAGATTGGAGATTAAGAACAAGAGAGAGACTTAAGAGAGAGAGACTCAAAACTCCATTAATTAATAAAGATGAGGTTTACAACATACTTATATGAGAGAGACAATCAAATTCGAAATCAATCAGATAAGGTAGAGGTTCAGGGCATGTGTAGTCAAAGAGAGCCATCCAAAAGCAGCCAATGGGAGTCTTCACATGCTTGATCCCTTTGGCATCTTTTACTAGATGCTGTCTACTTTACAGCCTGTCTCCAGCCTCTCTAGCTGTGAGGAAACCTTATCCAGACTGTTCCTCCCTTATCCATACAGCTCTTGGTCGTGGCTTACTCTCCAATGTGAGCCAAGGTAACTTTCCAAGCTTTACCTTAGTTACCACAGTAAAACCAAAGTTACTGTGGTAACTCCAAAGTTACTGTCTGTCTCAATCCTCTTCCTCTCTCAATATATCAACTCTTTATTCTCTCATCTCAACACTCCCCCTCAAGCTTGACCATGTGGAACAAGTCAAGCTTGGAAGGACCATGAGATCTCCCTCATTAAAACCTCATTAAAGAAAACCCATTGGGACAAAACCTTAATGAGGAAAAAGAGTAGAGATCACATGATCAGGAGAGTGTATAGACTAGCCCTTAGGCGAGAGATCAATGAGTCCTAACCTGATGTGTATGGACTCCATAGTCTTTTGCCTTGCTGCCTTTGTGAACACATCTGCTAACTGATCCTCACTCCGAGTGTAACAAGGTAGAATCACCCCAAGAATCATCATCTGCCTCACCTTGTGACAATCAACCTCAATGTGCTTTGTTCTCTCATGGAACACAGAATTAGATGCAATGTGGATAGCTGCTTGATTATCACAATGCATTGTCATTGGCGTTGCTTGAATAATCTCCAGATGCTTCAAAATCCCTTTTATCCACACTAGCTCATTTGTAAGCTTCAGCATTGCTCTATACTCGGCCTCAGCACTGGAACAAGACACTACCTTCTGCTTCTTACTCTTCCAAGTGACCAAGTTACCACCAATGAATGTACAATAGCCTGTGGTTGATCTTCTGTCTGCTCGGTCCCCAGCCCAATCTGCATCACAGTAGCCTACAACCTCAGTACTCTTGTTACATCCCATCCATACTCCAAGACCAGTAGTTCCATTCAGATACATCAAGATCCTTTCCACCATCCGCCAGTGGTGCTCCTTAGGAACTTGCATGTGTTGACTGACTTGATTCACCGCAAAGCACACATCAGGTCTAGTAATGGTAAGATAAATCAACTTCCCCACTAGCTTCCTATACAGCTTAGGATCATGGAATGGCTTGCTATCCTCAATCTCCCCCTCACGTGGAACCTTGTAACCATCCTCCATTGGCATCTTGGCTGTCTTTCCTCCATAGGCATCTGCTCCCTTCAAGAGATCAATCACATACTTCCTTTGAGACATAAACAATCCTTCCTTTGATCTGCATATCTCAATCCCAAGAAAATACTTCATTTCCCCCAAGTCTTTAATCTCAAAGCTTGCCTTGAGATACTCCTTTGTAGCCTTGATGCCTTCCTTATCACTGCCTGTGATGATGATATCATCCACATACACAAGCAATACCACAATACCAGATGAGGTGGTTAGGGTAAAGAGAGTGTGATCCAATTCTGACTTTCTGAACCCTCTCCCATTCAGTGTAGTACTCAACTTGTTGTACCACGCCCTTGGAGACTGCTTGAGACCATAGATAGCTTTCCTCAACCTCAACACATTACCCTTCTTTACTAGATGTTCAAGACCTGGTGGTGGATGCATGTATACTTCATCTTCCAACTCTCCTTGAAGGAATGCATTCTTCACATCCATTTGCCACAAATCCCACTCAAGATTCACAGCTAAAGATAATACAATCCTGATAGTATGAAGTTTAGCCACAGGAGCAAAGGTCTCAACATAGTCCTCACCATATGTCTGAGTAAATCCTCTTGCCACCAACCTAGACTTGCGCCTCTCTTTCCATCAGGATGAAACTTGATTGTGAACACCCATTTACTAGTCACTGCCTTCTTCCCTTTAGGCAGCTCACTCTCATACCATGTTTCATTCTTAATCATGGCTCCGGACTCATCAGCAACTGAATCTCTCCACTCCTTTAAAGCCATAGCTTCTTCATATGTCCTTGGAATATAGCTCTCATCCAAGCTTACTGTGAAGGCTGTATGCTCGTCCGGAAACTCTGCAAAGGAACACATAGCTTGAGAAGGATGCTCCACAGCCTGGGCATTGTAGTACACTCTCGTGTTTACCCAGTTGGAAGCATCTCTCTTCACCCTTGTGCTCCTCCTTAGCTCCTGAACTTGTTCTTCTTGTGGCTCTTGCCCATCTTCACTTGATTGAGCACCACTCTCATTTGACCCATCTCCTTCACTAGACTGAGTACCACTCTCATCTGAGCCAGTAGACTCTCTTTGCCCATCTCCACTAGACTGAGCACCACTCTCTACTTCTTGTGTCACCTCTTGATTATGCTGGCCTGAATCTTGATTTTGCACTTGCTCATGAGATTCAGTTCCATTCCCCCTCTCATGATCAAGAGGAGTTGTTCTTTCAGCTTCACTAGTCGGATTGGAAGACTCTCTTCTTCCAGATTCCTGATCCTGGGATAACCCTATCCCTAGCTTCTCCAACAGCACCCTCAGTGTTGTTGCTCTATCAGATGGAGCTTGAGACAAATCCTTCAGATTTTCCCACTCCTTTTCTTCATAATACCCTTTTGATTCAATAAACTTCACTTCTCTAGATACCATCACTCTCCTTGCTTCAGGATCATAGCACTTGTATCCCTTCTGAGTGATAGAGTATCCAATGAACATAGCCTTAGTGCTCTTTGCCTCCAGCTTGTTTCTCTGTTCTCCTGGACTCATGACATAGCATACACACCCAAATACCCGTAGGTGATCAATAAAAGGCTTGCTCTTATTCAGCACCTCAAATGGAGACAGATTCTTCAGTATCTTGGTTGGGACCCGGTTGATGAGATAGCAAGCAGTCTGTACAGCATCTCCCCAAAAACGTTTTGGGACATTTGCATGAAACATCATCGACCTAGCAACCTCCATCAAGTGCCTATTCTTCCTCTCAGCTACACCATTCTGCTGTGGTGTGTAGGGACAACTGGTCTGATGCACAATCCCATGCTTGGCTAGATGACTCTTGAAGGCATTGCTGATGTATTCACCTCCGTTGTCTGATCTCAGTACCTTCACAGTAGCATTGTATTGATTAGATACATATGCTTGGAAGTTCATAAACGCTTCTAGCACCTTATCTTTAGATGGAAGCAATGTGAGCCATGTATACTTAGACTTCTCATCAATGAATGTCACAAAGTATTTATGGCTGTCTCTAGACATGCATGGAGCGGTCCACACATCCGAGTGAACTAGATCAAAGCAATGCTCATAAGTAGTCTTAGATGTTGGGAAAACAGTCCTACAATGCTTTCCTAATATGCATGCTTCACAATCCAAGTGATTGAATGACATATTAGGGATTATCAATTCAATGGCACGAGCATGAGGATGTCCTAATCTAGCATGCCAAGTAATACTATCAATCTTCTCAGCAGTACTACTCAAGCAAATAGAATCAAAGGGATTAGAGGTCTTAGCCAAGTCGAGGTGGTATAGCTGATTTTTGCTGTCTCCTCTGCCAATGACTCTCCCAGTCTTCAAATCTTGAAACTCAACTTCATCAGGTCTGAATACTACTTGACAATCAAGATCAATGGTAGCTTTCTTCACAGATAATAGATTTGAAGTGAACTGAGGCATGTAGAAGGCAGCCGTGTCCTTCTCAAACAGTTTGAGCTTTCCCACTCCTTCTATTGGGATCATAGCACCATTAGCTATCCTAACACTCCCTGTTGCAGCCTTGATCTCACTTATAAGCCTCCTATCACTGATCATATGATGACTTGCTCCAGAATCAATCACCATGGGTTTAGAAGCTCCGGATTGTATAGCATGCTTCTTGCTTGCTGCTAAGGCTTGTACATGTTCCATGAACACTCTCCATTCCTTCCTGGTGATGCGATCATCAGCTCCACTCCCTTTCTCCTGCTCTCTTAACACCCCACTGTCTTCTACTGATTCCCCCATGTAGGCTGAGTAAGAACACTCTCCCACAACTCTCTTTCTACCCTTTCCTATGTTGATAGAAGCTTTGGATAGCATTCTGCACCTTCTCTTCTTCCGGAAGCCCTCACTCCTACTCCCGGTTAGCCTCCATGAGCCCTCACTCCTACTCATGGTTAGCTTCTGGAAGCTCTCACTCCTACTCCCAGTTGGCTTCCATGAGCTCTCACTCCTACTCATGGTTAGCCTCTCATCATCTCTCATTATCTCATACGCCCTTCTTATAAGCCACAAATCTCTTCCATTTCCGGAAGCTGTTCCCCTCTTAGAACCATCTCTACCAGCCACCCATATGATGACTCCATGCTCGCCAAGAGCTTCAAGACCGTCTCTTGCTCTTGTGTAGTATCCCCATCCACATGGGATCTCAACCCTTGTAGTTCAACCCACAAATGTTGTAGCTTCCTCACATGGTTATTGAACTCTTCTCTATCACTTTTAGTGATGTTTAGAGTGATCTGAGTATTTAGGAAAGATTAGAAGAGATTTAGAGAAGATTAAAGTATAAAATGAGATTAAGAGTCTAGTGAACTAGAGAGAGACTAAGAGAGACTCATAACTTGCTTAACATTAATAATGAGAGAGTTTACACTTATATAGGAAGCTTAAGACACTAGGGTTTCGATTACATAAAGTAGAAAGCATGTGAGGTCAATAACCAGCTAAGAGCTCATTTGAATCCTTCCAATGAGAGTCTCCACATGTGTAAGGCATCTTTGAATATGCCTTTACCTTTCCAGCCTATGACAGGCTGTCAGACGCGCCTCCCTTATCCTTCTAATGTTCAGCTCAACTTCAGGTTCACGGTAAGTAAGGTAAAGTAACTCCAGCCTGTTTACATTTCACCTTGGCCGAGTTACTTCTTGCGGATGGTCGTTGGTACGGCCTGCGTCCGTACTGCTCTCCCTATCCGTACTGTCTGACCGTACATGCTCCTTCTCTTAGTTGCTTATTAACTCCTCAACACTTCTACACCCTCTTGGACTTCTTCTTCATATTGTAGTGCACTCTTCTCAACACTCCCCCTCAAGCTTAGCTTTGTGAAAGCCTAAGCTTGGACAGCCATGAGATCTTCCTCATTAAAAACCTCACTAAGGAAAACCCATTGGGATAAAACCTTAATGAGGGAAAAAGAGTAAAGATCTCACAGCTAAGGGGATCAGCTCCTTCTCTTCCCAAGATCTATGAGTCCCAATCTAATGTGAATGGACTCCATAGTCTTTTGTCTTGCCGCCTTGGTGAACACATCAGCCAACTGATCTTCACTTCTCGTATAGCAAGGTAAGATCACTCCAAGCACAATCATCTGTCTCACTTTGTGGCAATCAACCTCAATGTGCTTGGTTCTCTCATGGAACACCGAGTTGGATGCAATGTGAATGGCAGCTTGGTTGTCACAATGCATTGTCATTGGAGTGGCTTGATCAATCTCCAAGTGCTTCAAGATGCCTTTGATCCACACCAACTCGTTTGTCAGCTTCAGCATGGCTCTATACTCAGCTTCAGCACTTGAACATGACACCACCTTCTGCTTCTTGCTCTTCCAAGTCACCAAGTTGCCTCCAATGAAAGTGCAATAGCCGGTAGTTGATCTCCTATCAGCTCTATCTCCTGCCCAATCAGCATCACAATAGCCCACCACTTCTGAGCTTCCATTGCATCCCATCCAAACCCCTTGATCCGGCGAGCCATTTAGATACATCAGCAGCCTCTCCACCATACGCCAATGATGTTCCTTGGGAAGATGCATGTGTTGACTCACCTGATTCACAGCAAAGCATATATCAGGTCTTGTGATGGTAAGATAAATCAATTTGCCAACAAGTTTTCTATAGAGTTTAGGATCATGAAATGGCTTGCTGTCTTCAATCTCCCCCTCTCTTGGTACTTTGTAGCCATCCTCCATTGGCATCCTTGCTGTCTTGCCTCCATAAGCACCTGCATCTTTCAAAAGATCAAGTGTATACTTTCTTTGGGACATGAACAAACCTTCCTTGGATCTACAAATCTCAATTCCAAGGAAGTATTTCATTTCTCCCAAGTCTTTGATTTCAAACATAGTCTTTAGAAACTCCTTGGTTGCTTTGATACCTTCCTCATCACTTCCTGTGATAATGATATCATCCACATACACAAGGAGAGCAACCATACCTGAGGGTGTCGTGAGTGTAAAGAGAGTGTGATCCAACTCTGACTTCTTGAAGCCTCGGCCGTTTAAGGTTGTGCTCAACTTGTTATACCAAGCTCTTGGTGATTGCTTCAACCCATAAATAGCTTTCTTTAGCCTCAGTACATTCCCTCTCTTCACTAGATGTTCCAGGCCTGATGGAGGATGCATATAGACTTCATCCTCAAGTTCTCCTTGTAGAAATGCGTTCTTTACATCCATTTGCCACAATCCCCATCCAAGGTTCACAGCCAAGCTTAAAACAATCCTAATGGTGTGTAGCTTGGCCACTGGTGCAAATGTTTCAATGTAATCCTCTCCATATGTCTGAGTGAACCCTCTTGCTACTAGTCTAGTCTTCTTCCTCTCAATCGACCCATCAGCCTTGTACTTGATTGTAAAGATCCATCTACTAGACACAGCTTTCTTCCCTTTTGGTAGTTCACTCTCATACCATGTATCATTCTTTATCATAGCTCCTGCCTCAGCTCCTACTGATTCCTTCCATTCCTTATCCTCCATTGCCTCTTCATAGCTTCTTGGAATGTGATTCTCATCCAAGTTTACCATGAATGCGCAATGTGCTTCTGGATATTGAGCAAAAGAACACACGGCCTGAGTAGGATGCTTCACAGCTTGGGCATTGTAGTACACTCTTGTGTTTACCCAACTGGAAGGATCCTTTCTCAGCCTTGTACTTCTTCTCAATACTGGCCCTTCTTGCGCCATCTCTTGTTCTTCTTGTGGCAGCACACTTGTTTCAGATCTTTCTTCTCCTAGCTGACTTGCTTCAGCTCCTTCTTCCCTTAGCTGACTCTCTTCAGCTCCTTCTTCTTGATCATTTGATTCCACAGCTTGATCATGAGAGCCAGAACTCTCTTCTCTACTTGTTTCTTCACGGTTTGGAGTTCTTGTTTCATTCCCCCCCTCATGCTCAAGGTTGGAAGTCTGATGATCCGGGACTGGGGTAGTGCTTCTCCCCCCTTGATGTCCTTGATTCATGTTGATTCCAAGGCCTTCTAGGATAATCCTCAAGGTTTCAGCTCTATCAGAGGTAAGATCCTTCAAGTCTTCTTGAATCTGTTCCTCATAATATCCTTTTTCTTCAACAAACTTCACTTCTCTAGATACTAACACTCTCCTTGTGTTAGGATCATAGCACTTGTATCCTTTCTGACTTGATGAGTATCCAATGAACATTGCCTTTGAACTCTTAGCTTCTAGCTTGTTTCTTATCTCTCCAGGCACCATCACAAAACACAAACACCCAAAGACCTTCATATGCTCGAGAGAAGGCTTGTACTGATTCAATACCTCAAATGGTGATTGTCCTTGAAGGATCAGAGTTGGTGTCCTGTTGATGAGATAACACGCCGTAGCAACAGCATCACTCCAAAACTTCTTAGGCACATTGGATTGAAACATCATGGACCTGGCTACTTCCATCAAATGCCTGTTCTTCCTCTCAGCCACACCATTCTGTTGTGGTGTATAGGGACAGCTTGTCTGATGAAGAATTCCATGCTGAGCTAGGTGTAGCTTGAATGCTTGTCCCGTGTACTCTCCTCCATTATCTGACCTGAAAATCTTTATCTTGGCATTGTAATGGTTAGTCACATAGGATTGAAAATTTTTAAATGCATCAAGTACCCTATCTTTGGTTGGAATTAAGGTTAACCAGGTGTATTTGGATTTTTCATCAATGAAAGTTACATAATACTTATGGTTTTCTCTAGATAGGCAAGGTGCAGTCCAAACATCAGAATGAATAAGATCAAAACACTTTTCATAAACAGTAGTAGACTTGGTAAAGACAGTTCTACAATGCTTGCCTAAAATGCAAGCTTCACAATCATTATTCTCAAAGGAAACACCTGGCAACATCAGTTTTAAAGCCTTATTATGAGGGTGTCCTAATCTAGCATGCCACAATGCATTTTTACTTAAACCAGAACTAGAAACAGAGGTAAACGAGCAGCTATATCTAGAAACAGGAGTGAGATCTTCAAGTAAATATAGCTCTCCTTTAGTCACTCCCTTTCCAATCATCTTGCTGCTTTTAATATCCTGAAACTTCACATCATTAGGACTGAATATAACATTGCATTGCAAATCAGTAGCACATTTCTTAACAGATAACAAGTTTGATGTAAATTCAGGCATATAAAAAGCTTTAGTTTCCTTATCAAATAGTTTAAGACTTCCTATTCCTCTAATAGGAATCTTATCTCCATTAGCAATCAGTACATTTCCATTCATTGGCACAATGTTTTTAATTAAGCTAGTGTCACTTATCATATGATGAGATGCACCTGAATCAATCACTAATGGTTTAATGTCATGAGAACTAGCAATATGCGCAAGGATACTAGATGGTTTGAATGCATGATCATTTCTAGCAAAGTTTGCAATCCTAGATTGATTTACCATTTCTATCAAGTTCTCATGCATCCTATCAGTTCTAGTTAGATTCTCATAGTTCTCTACCACCCTAGCACCAAAAGAATACCCAAAGATGTTACCATTCTCCTTGAACATCTTAATGAGAGCATCAAGGTCGGATCTCCTTAGATACTCTTGATCATTGTTCCCACGGTTGCTTGATGCTCCAGTGTAGGCTACAAGAGACTTTCCATCACCTGCCTCACGCCCATCTATCTCCTTTCCTTTGCTTGTACCAGCTCCACTTGTACCATCCGAGACATTAGCCCTTGCCTCACGATCCTTCATGAACTTAGCCGGCTTGAGGTGAGGATGGAGTATCCAGCATTGGCTCTTCTTGTGGCCATGCTTCTTGCAGTGATCACAACTCCCATTGAACCTCCTCTCCTCAAACTTCCCATGCGCAGCCGTAGCCTTGTTTGCTTGTGGGGCTTCACTACCTTCCTCTTGAGTTGTTTGGCTTGCAAGGGAAAGGTCTCCTTTCTTTGCAAACAACCCAATGGAGCCTTGCTCCTTCTGAATCCGCGCACACACATCCTCAAGATCAGGTAGAGTGTCTTCTCTAAGCAGGTGCTGGATGAGACCGTTGTAAGCCGGGTTCAGCGTGAGGAGTAGCCCAAAGACCTTGTCTTGCTCTCTCCTCTTGTTAAGCTCATCAGCATCCGTTGTGCTTGGCCTAAGCATCTCCATCTCGGACCAGAGACTCCTGAATCTCCCTAGATGCTTGGTGAACTCCATGTCTTCTTGTACAAGGTTGTTGATGGCTTGCTTCACTTCAAACACTCGGCTTAGGTTTGACGTGTTGCCATACACCTTCTTCAAAGTATCCCACAGCTCCTTAGCAGACTCACAGTAGCTGTATGCATCCAGAATGGCCGGCTCAAGTGACGCATGAAGCACAGACATCACCAGCATGTCCTCTTGATGCCACTTCTCTTCCGCCTTGCTTGCAGCCTCACCATCATCCTCTCCTTGAGTGATGAGTTTTGGAGCTTCTCCGGGGGTGATGTGCTTCCACAACCCCTTGCTTCCCACCGTGGTTCTCACCATCCGAGACCACACCAAGTAGTTGGTTCCCTTGAAACACACAGCTACCTTCATGTTCATGTTCATCCCACTCTCCATGTTGAATGATGAACCCTCTAAGCTTCAGAAACTTTATCTTGAGTTGAATGACTTGTAGAAACCTTCACCGCCTCGATCTTCAACCCACACAGCTTTAGATGACACACCACAACCAGTCTTGAACTTGAAAAAATACCCAGAAACTCTCAAACACACAAGAGTTTCTTCAAAGCTTCAACCTTGAGGCTTCAAAGAATCTCACACGACCTCAGGCTCTCACGAACCTGGCTCTGATACCATATCACTTTTAGTGATGTTTAGAGTGATTTGAGTATTTAGGAAAGATTAGAAGAGATTTAGAGAAGATTAAAGTATAAAATGAGATTAAGAGTCTAAGTGAACTAGAGAGAGACTAAGAGAGACTCATAACTTGCTTAACATTAATAATGAGAGAGTTTACACTTATATAGGAAGCTTAAGACACTAGGGTTTCGATTACATAAAGTAGAAAGCATGTGAGGTCAATAACCAGCTAAGAGCTCATTTGAATCCTTCCAATGAGAGTCTCCACATGTGTAAGGCATCTTTGAATATGCCTTTACCTTTCCAGCCTATGACAGGCTGTCAGACGCGCCTCCCTTATCCTTCTAATGTTCAGCTCAACTTCAGGTTCACGGTAAGTAAGGTAAAGTAACTCCAGCCTGTTTACATTTCACCTTGGCCGAGTTACTTCTTGCGGATGGTCGTTGGTACGGCCTGCGTCCGTACTGCTCTCCCTATCCGTACTGTCTGACCGTACATGCTCCTTCTCTTAGTTGCTTATTAACTCCTCAACACTTCTACACCCTCTTGGACTTCTTCTTCATATTGTAGTGCACTCTTCTCAACATTCTCTTCCTGGTTTACCTCCACTAATCACCTTCTTGACTTCATACACTCTCCTAAGACTGATCTTGTTCTCATAAACATCTTCAATCTTCTCAAGCAGTGTACTTTCTTCAAGACTAAAGCAATTTCCACTTGTTTCTCTTGCTGTCTGATCTTTCTCAGCAGCTTTACCCTTCAAAGACTCTTCCTTCTCATGGTTTCTCCAAACTCCACACCTCTTCAGAGTCGTTTTCATTTGTGAGAACCACCCCCACTCATTCCCTCTCTCTTCCTTCTCTTCACGCCTTGCTGAACCACAAGCTAGACCCATCTTCTGACCTTGTCAAACACCTAAAGGGACTCCCTTGAAGCTGACTCTCCAAAAGAAACACCAACAGACACAAACTTGACTTTTAAAGGATCTAGCTCTTGAAAAATCTCAAGAACTCTCAAGAACACTCAAGAACACTCAAGAACATTTAGAAAAACGAAATCACTCTCTCCTTTTAAAGGAACCTGGCTCTGATACCATATTAGATTTGGTGATTTAAAGAGTGATTAAGTCTAATCTGAGAATTCAAGAGATTGGAGATTAAGAACAAGAGAGAGACTTAAGAGAGAGAGACTCAAAACTCCATTAATTAATAAAGATGAGGTTTACAACATACTTATATGAGAGAGACAATCAAATTCGAAATCAATCAGATAAGGTAGAGGTTCAGGGCATGTGTAGTCAAAGAGAGCCATCCAAAAGCAGCCAATGGGAGTCTTCACATGCTTGATCCCTTTGGCATCTTTTACTAGATGCTGTCTACTTTACAGCCTGTCTCCAGCCTCTCTAGCTGTGAGGAAACCTTATCTAGACTGTTCCTCCCTTATCCATACAGCTCTTGGTCGTGGCTTACTCTCCAATGTGAGCCAAGGTAACTTTCCAAGCTTTACCTTAGTTACCACAGTAAAACCAAAGTTACTGTGGTAACTCCAAAGTTACTGTCTGTCTCAATCCTCTTCCTCTCTCAATATATCAACTCTTTATTCTCTCATCTCAACACTTTGAATATGCCAAATGGATCTTTCTCCCTTGGATAGTCTCACACGCCCTTCTCCTTAACTTGTCTCCCAAGACATGATCAGACTTGGCTGTACGGATGTCATGACCGTACACCTTGTGCCCTAAGATTGCACATTCCTCAAATGTGCTCAAGTGGTCTACCTGATAAGTTTTGGGTCGATCATGTCCGTACGGTCCGTACCATCCGTACGTCCGTCCGTACAGGCTGATCCCTAACTTTGCACCATCGACCATAATCTCCCAAACTCCTCCAATGTCTTGTATACACCTTCAAGACACTTCTTAGATCTTGTCTCTTCTTTGCATCAGCTTCTAATCACTTCTGAAGCTTGATTGAACTCTTCTGGACATCTTCTAGAGCTTGCCCTTTTATTGTACAAGCTCTATCTTCTCTTCAGTTCAACAATAGGAACCAGTACTTGAGTAGAAACTTTCATCTCGCCCTCCTCATTGAGCCACTGCAACCTGTAGGGTCTTGGGTGTTTCTGAATTTTCAAACCCAATTTCTTCACCATAGTCTCACTAGCTACATTGACACAACTTCCTCCATCAATAATGAGACTGCACACCTTTCCCTGAACCATACACCTTGTGTAGAATAGATTCTCTCGCTGCTCAAGCTCTCCATTCTTGGCTTGCAAGTTCAAGAGCCTTCTTGTCACCAACAATCTTCCTTTCACGGGTTCTACTTCACTTTCTTCTTCAGACTTCTCATGATCAGAACCAAACTTCTCTTCTTCTGATTCATACTCTCCATTCTCAAGAAGAATCATAACCTTTTTGTTGGTGCACTCATTAGCATAATGCCCACGCCCTTGACATTTGAAGCACTTAACATATCTAGTTCTTGAACTAGTAATTTCAGCTTTGCCTTTGTCTTTGCTGTATATGCTGCTCGGCTTAGTCTCTTCTTTCTGCTGAGGCTTGCTATCCTTCAGATATGATGTTTTCTCCTCCTTAGAGTGGTGGAACTTAGACGAACCATAGCTGCGTGAGTTACCCTTCCTCTTGAGCTGCTGCTCCACTAGAATAGCTTTGTGCAACATCTCTTCTATTTCCACATAGTGTTGCATCTCCACATTGTCTTGTATCTCACGGTTAAGTCCTCCAAGAAACCTTGCCATAGTAGCTTCTCTATCCTCTAAGATACTAGCTCTTAACATCAGCAACTCCATGTCTTGATAGTATTCTTCAACAGTTCGTGTTCCTTGGGTAAGTCTTCGCAGCTTTTGATGTAGGTCGCGGTGATAATGGCTTGGAACAAACCGTTTGCGCATGAGTGACTTCATCTCGTGCCATGAATCAACCGGATTCTCTTGGTTAAGCCGTCTAGTAGTTACAAGTTGATCCCACCAACTCAACGCATAATCATAGAATTCAGTTGCTGCAATCTTGATCCTTTGGGCATTGGAGTAGTGTTGGCAATTGAAGACAAGCTCGATCTTCTTTTCCCATTCCAAGTAGGCATCTGGATCCACCTTGCCATGGAAGGGTGGAATCTTAAGCTTAAGTCCTGAAAGCTTGTCTTTGCGTGACCCCTTCCATCATGTTCACGCCTTGATCTTCCTCTGCTCAATTCAGAAGAAGAACTACTGCGCTCAGTTGGGTTGTGCTCAGTTCTATTGCGCGAGTAGTAGTTGTCGGTCTCTTGTGAACCCGCATGCTCTTGCCGTACTGGAGTAGGCCGGTTTCTTCTAGACTCATTGCTATGTCCCTGGCCAGTAGCTTGCCTCAACTCTTGTCTCATCTCCTCACGTAATTCCTTCATGCTAGCCTTGAGCATATCAGCCATAGTAGAGATCATGGTCTGATTCATTTGCTCGGTCATTTGATCTCTCAGCATCTTGTTCTTCCTTACTAGCTCGGCTTCTTCTTCTGATTCTTTCCCCATTGGTACCTAGAATCAACAGCAAAACTCAACCAGTAAATAATTCTAATTAAACTGATCGTAATCAGTAGATGATCAAGAGATTTTAAACTGAAATAAACTGGCGGTAAAAGAAAACTTGATTATCAAGTAACGAGAATTCAAATCGATAACAAGTAAATCACAATAGAAACCCGATCAGGGTAGGTTTGTTAATCAGATTTCGACATCTCACAAGTAGATCTAGTTGTTATAGGTGATTTAAAACAGATCTCTCAATCAATCAGATTCAAACAAGAGATCAAATTGAGAATATGAATCGATAATTGATCGGATCTAGAAACGCGAAACCTAGATCTATCAATTCAAAACTTCTTAACAATTTGATCGACACAAAACGATTAGATCACACAATCAACAACAATGGTTTACAGATCAATCAATGGATATTGCGAATCAAAGAACAGATCAGTTGAAACAAAACGGATCGATCTAAAACTGATCAAGAAGATGAACAGGTTAAATCGAAACAAAAGAGAAACGAGTACTTCCCTAACCAGAGATGCTCTGATACCACATAATACGTCCCTAGATTGCTTCTCTGGATAGTATGGGATAGATCCTTGCTAGAACGAATCAAAGACTCAAGCTCTACAAGGTTGTGGATCGATTGGTGACACAAGAGGCTGCGGAAAGGCTCCTTGATACTCCTAAGTGACTAGATCGGATATGACACACCGAGATAGACACTCTTGGGTTGTTGGATACTACACACCAACAAGAACACTCAACAACTCGCGGACAAGCAGTAGAGAGAACAAAGAAAGGTTTATGATAAAAGATAATTGATTATTGATAAGGGGTTCAAAGTACACTTATATAAGAGAAGTTGGAACAGACTCCAAGCTTCTCGAAAACTATCAAGAGAGTAAAGGCACACGCTCTCTTGGAAATAGAAACAAGTGACAAGTTTGAAAACCAAAAACATGAAATGAAATACATAATATAACATAAGGTTGATCCGGGATAAGGTTGGATCGAGATCATCAACTAAGGGTTTTGAGAAGCAAATCTATGGCCTCGTTAAAAACCTATCTTTGGAAAACCCATTGGGACAAAACCAAAGATAGGGAAAAAGAGCACGCATAGATTGCTTGCTTAGTTGATGATCAGCTTAATGGTGAAGTAGCTTGAATGGTGATAAGTGTGTCTTGGTTGATCAAGCTTCTACCAAGATCATTCTCTTGCTTCCATGACATCTTAACCAATCCTCCAATAACTTGCGTGAGCTTCCTTGATCTTGATCGAGTCATAGGTCGTTTTGGCAAGGCTAGAACATCTCCATTAGTCGGCTTATCCAGATCCTCATCATCTCCATTAGCTAGTTGGTCCATGATCACATCACTGAAGATCTTGCCATGTCTTGCACAAGCACCAACTCAACTCATCACTTTTGCTTCTCCACTTCTTCTCTTCAAGTTAACACTCCCCCTCAAGCTTGACTCTAGCTGATCCTAAGTCAAGCTTGGAACCTTGAAGAACTTCCTCATTAAAAACCTCACCAAGGAAAACCCTTTGGGACAAAACCTTGATGAGGGAAAAAGAGTAAAGTCTCCAAGGCCTAGGGATTGGCCAGTGAGTCTTTGTGCCTTACCAACAATGTAAGGGACACAAAGACTCTGGATCATGGCCTCTACAATCATCCCACGCCTTGTACTCTCCTTACTGCCTAATCTTGGTCTCTCCCCCTTTCACCTAACCTCTTGTTAGGTTGAAGTGCTCGGACACACCAGATCAGCCTCTTCTTGGAGATACAACTTCTCTTACTGAGTCTTGGCTGCTTCTTCTTCTTATAGAGTCGCCACCTTGTTGCTTGAGCTACATGAGGATGCTTCAGCCACTCTCCAATCACCTCAACACTTGAAGCCGCCTTGGATATTGCTTCTTCATCCTTCATCATACTTCTCAACAGGTTGCTTCCTCTTCTAGAATAACCACCAAGCTCTCTTGGATCATGTAAGCTTCAACACTCCCCCTCAAGCTTGAGACTCTCACAGGAACAAGCTTGAATGGATTGCTTCATGATCCTCACACACACACCATTGCCGCTTCTCTTCTGATCTTGCCATCTTTATGGAATGCTTGTGGAAGCTTTTGCTATCTCTCCAATCACTTCACACTAGAAGCCGCCTTGATAGAGTTGCCTTCATCTTCTCACAGCCAAGAGTACTCTGTCTTAGTTTGAGTACTCTCTTGAATAGACTCGCCACAGCCTAAGCCCGGATGGCTCCTTCTTCAGATGGTTGCAATGGACTTCTTGGATCGGTTGGAAGCTCACTAAACTCCCCTCCTCAAGCTTGGATTGAGTATAGGTCCAAGCTTGCAAGTGAGCTTCAGTAAGACTTCACACCAGTGGCACATCACTGTTGAGTTGAGCTGAGTATAAGTGTGAAGCAAGTGAGGAGTTGAGACTAAGGAGATGAGTTGAAGCTTGGGAAGGTTTGGGTAAAGTCCGTACAAGACCGTACAGTCCGTACATGACCGTACAGTCCGTACACATGAAGATGGGTGAAACCTTGACAAGGGTAAAGAAGTTATGTGCGGTAACTTAGGTGAAGGGAAGGAACTTACCTTGAGGCATCAGACCGTTTAGGGATAAGGTAGAGCGCGCCTTGACAGGCTGGAACAGCTGGAAAGGCAAGAGCATCTCGGTCCAAGATGCCAGATACTCCGCGCATGTGGAGAAGCTAATTGGCTAGTCCAAATGAGCTTATCCTCTCCTGATTGACCTCACATGCTTTAGTCTTCTCGTGATTTCGAAAACCCTTGTATGCTCACTCTATATATTGTAATCATACCCTAATGAAGATTATGCAGTTTGAGTCTCTCTAATCTCTTAGACACTATGGTTCTCTTTTAGACTCTAAACGACTCTACCTAGTTACTTAATCTTTCACAAAATCACTTCTTAAACACTCTCTTTATTCTGATTACTCTAAGGATCTCTTAATCTCATATGGTATCAGAGCCAGGTTCATTTGAATCTGGGGTTTGATCTTTAGAGAGTTACAAACGGCGTGAAGCTACACGCGAGTAGTCTTGAAGCTGTGATACGTTCTAGTTGAAGCTGTGCTAGTTCTGTGGTTTGCGTGATTCTAGACTCAAGGTTGGTGTGTACAAGATTCAAGATTCAAGTTTTCAAGTCAAGCAAAGATGGAACATGGATGAACATGAGGATGAAGGTAGCGGTTACTTTCAAAGGTAGCAACTACTTGTGTGGTCTCGGATGGTGAAGACTGCGGTGGGGAGTAAGGGTTTGTGGGGGCACATCACAACAGGGGAGGCTCCGAAACTCATTACTCAGGGAGGAGATCAAGAAGAGGTCTCCAATGAAGCGGCTGTGGAGAAATGGCAACAAGAAGACATGCTGGTGATGACGGTTCTACACGCATCCTTGGACCCAGCTATCTTGGATGCCTACAGCTACTGTGGTCAGCCAAAGAGCTGTGGGACACGCTGAAGAAGGTGTATGGGAAACACTTCCAACCTCAGCCGTGTGTTTGAAGTGAAGCTAGCGATCAACCGTCTTGCACAAGAGGACATGGAGTTCACTAAGCACTTGGGGAGGTTCAGGTCCTTATGGTCAGAGCTGGAGATGCTGAGGCCGAGCACAACTGATCCAGATCAGTTAAATGAGAGGCGCGAGCAAGACAAGGTCTTTGGTTGCTTCTCACACTGAACCCGGCCTACACCCAACTCATCCAGCACATGTTAAGGTCAGACAAGCTTCCGGACCTTGAGGAGGTGTGCGCGCAAATCCAAAGGGAGCAGGGATCTATGGGGTTGTTGGAGGAAAGGGTTAGCTCTCTCTGCCAATCAGGCAGCTCATGAGGATTCAACGAGGCTCCACAAGCAAACAAGGCATCTCACGGGAAGTACGAGGACAGGAAGTTCAATGGCAACTGTGATCATTGCAAGAAGCATGGTCATAAGAAGAGCCAATGCTGGATACTGCACCCACACCTCAAGCCGGCCAAGTTCATGAAGGAGCGTGAGGGAAGGGCAAATGTGACTGAAGGTTCAAGTGGAAACTGGCACCAGCAAGATCAGTGAAGTGGATGGGCTGGAGCAATGATGGGAATGGGAAGTCTCTGGTGGCTTACACAGGCGCTCAAGCTCCCGCAGCAATGATGACTACATCAAGAGATCAGACCTTGATGCCCTCTTCAAATGCTAAAGGAAAACGGTAACACTTACGGTTATCCTTTGGAGCTTCTATGATGCATATAAGGATGATCACTTGATTAGAGAACTAGTAGAACGGTTAGAAGCTAGGAATGAGTATAGACATGCCCCATTGCTAGAACTGATAAGATGCATCCATCACTTAGTAATCTATGCCATAATGCATAAACGAGTAGATAAACCATTGATTGTTGATTCTGGTGCATCACATCATATGATAAGTGATGAGAACTTGATTAAGGATATAGAAACCTACACATGGGCATGTGATGATAGCAAAGGGGATAAGAACCTATTAGAGGAATAGGAAAGCTTAAGCTGTTTAACAAAGAATCTAGAGCCTTTTATATGCCTGAATTCACATCAAACCTATTATCAGTGAAGAAATGTACTAATGATTTACAATGCAATGTTATCTTTAGTCCTAATGATGTGAAGTTTCAGGATATTGAGAGCAGCAGATTGATGGGAAGGGGTGACTAAGGGGAGGATCTCTATTATGCTTGAAGAACTCACTTCGTTCCTGGTTATAGTTGCTCGTTTACTTCTGCTTCTTTGTTGAATAAAAATGCATTGTGGCATGCTAGAGTAGGACCCCTCATGTTAAAGCTTTGAACTAATGGTACCAGGTGTTGTGTTTGAGAACAAAGACTGTGAAGCTGTATTTTAGGCAAGCATTGTAGAATGTGTTTCAAAAGTCTACTACATTTATGATAATTGTTGATCTAATTCATTCAGATGTGTGGACTGCCCTTGCTTATCTAGAGATAGTTATAAGTATTTTGTCACATCATTGATGAAAATCCAAATACACTGGTTAACCTTAATTCAGACCCAAGATAGGGTACTTGATGCATTTAGGACTTTCAAACTTATGTAACTACCATTATCATGCTAAGATTAAAATTTTGAGATCGAAATGGAGGAGGAGAGTACACGAGTCATGCATTCAAGCAACACCTATCACAACATGGGACTCTACATAAACAAGCTGTCCTTATACTCCACAGCAAAATGGAGTGGCTGAGAGGAAGAAGGAATGGAAAGGATCTCATGGAAGTGGCAGGAAGGTCAACACTGAATGAAATGTTTACAGTACAAAGCCAGGAGAGGATAGCACCTCAAAGGAGAGATGATCCGCTAGAAGCAGAAGCACTAAGGC
>NW_026016417.1:7500-15000 GCF_020379485.1 Brassica napus
GAACCATGGCTTGGCCGGTTCAGAAGAACCCTCCATGGCCTTGGTTTGGCAGCTAAGTCTGGATCTCCTACTTCCTGATGGATTTATGGCGATCTGACTTTGGAATCCTCTTAGTGGTGAATTATCATGAATTATCATGGTATTAGGGGATTTTTATCTGATTGATTTCGAGATGGTCAATGTGGCCGGTGGGGCTGTTCTAGGTCGAGATCCATAGGATCGAGATCGGTTCTTGGAATTCTGACTTGACCATTCTCTTAGTTAAGATTTATCATGAATTATCATGAATCCTAATGAGTTTTTAGGGATTGATTTAGAGATGGTCCCTTGGGCCGGTTTGGCTGGTCTTGGCCGAGATCTATGGGATGGAGGCCGGTTCTGGGAAATCTGATTGGACCATTCTCTTAGTTATGATTTATCATGAATTGTCATGAATGTTAATTGATTTTTGGAGCAGGGTTGCTTGCGGTCGAAATTGCACCTGAGGGCATATTGGGGTCAGATCCTTGTGTTAGGATATCTGATCATATGTTGTGTGCTGGAACATATTGTCACTTATGATATTGATCATAAGGAATTGCTGGTTATCAACCTTGGTGTTGGTAAGGCAGGCCGTGTGTGGTCTGATCATTGGCAAGGATGGACGACCTGATCCTTGGATGATGGATCAAGGTGTCTGATCTGATTGATCAAAGGATGCACCGGTGGTAAGAGCAACACTAATCAGGTTCAGTGGGACATGGTTCCATGACTGATTAGGAAGTATGAAGACTCATCAGTTCTGAGTCATGTGGGGTGGTTGGTTGATTGACTCAGGATCTGATGGGCATTGTTAGTCTTTGTGAGGACTTGATCTGGTTAGTCCATGAGAGGACTTGGTATGATTAGTCCATGAGCTGGACTTGGTATCATAAGTTGATAAGGCAAAAGGATGTGGAACAGTGCATGAACCGGTAAGGGCCAGATGCATGTCCTTAGCTGATTGAAGACTTCCCAAAGGTTACTTATGTCTGTGGGGATGGTTGGCTGAATGACTAAGTACCCAAGGGAAGAGTTTATGCAGGTATGATCTGTCAATGTTGCATAGATCTAGATAGAATGGCTTAGGGGAACAGAACCTCTGATTGTATGACTTGGTCTAGGTTCAGATTCGACCTTGGAGCTAGCTGGCAGTTGTGTTTACTGACCAGTAGCTGAGGTGATCTGATCAGACAAGTGTTAGATTGGATTTAGTCCAATGGATGATAGATGTTATTCCGCTGTGCATAAGTTGAAATGATCTAAGCTAGGGAATGACTAAGGTAGTCTTGAGCTAAGATCTGAGTTAGCCCTCGCCTATGGGCGATGTTTTTAAATAAAGGGCAAAATTTTTAGAGGTTCGGTCAGTGTATAGACCGAGCGACGTGAGGCATCGACCGCGGCCTGGTCGGCCGGGATCGGGTCTTACAAGTTGGTATCAGAGCATGCTTGATCCTGTTAAGGACAGTGCTCAAAGATGTTGAGTTCCAAACCGAAATTATTTCTGAAAACTGAGATGACTTGGAACCTTAGTTGTGGTGAGCCAAGTGAGAGTTGAGGTAAGTTTGGGTTTCATGCTTGTGAACGGGGAAGTTCCAAGATGAGCCGGCTTAGCCAAGATACACTCTTCCACGGCAAGACCCTGAAAACATAAAGGTTAGTTTATCTAGTTATTTGGAATAATAGACGGATTGGATGATGGACGCAATGCAAGATCTTTGTATGGACGACCTGGACAAGGGAAGTAACATGGACCAGAGAGTGGCTTAGGTTGAAAGAAACGTGCAGCACTCTCTTGGAGGTAAATGTTATCCCTTGATGGCCGTTCAAAACAAGTGAGCATATGCAATGTTCATGTTAGTCTAAGGGAGACACTACATGGCTAGTACATGAGTGGGCTTGTGATCAGATGGATCAGCTTGGACTCAGTGTAAGTCAAGGTAGGATTCCTTAAGATTGAGTGAATGAAATGGATCAATTCCAAGAGGAATTGGAAACACGATGTTAAGTATCTTAGTATGATGAGGATTGAGGTATACTATAAACACTTTTGTGAATGGTATGGGACGTTCACAGATGTGTGATGCTTTGGAGAATGGTATGGGACATTTTCCAAATGTGTGATCAAACCGAAATCCTACTCATCTAAGTACTTAATGATCGGTGGTGTGGAAACACATTATTTGATACTGGAGCTACACATAGTGCTGTGAGTCCAGGAATGGTTGGAAAAGGTTTGTTCCAGTATGGAACATGGGATGGTCCTGAACGAGTGAGTGCGGCCGGAGGGCAAGTTATGAACTCACTCGGTCTGGTTAAGGACATCCCTGTGGTGATCTTGGATAGGCCGATGCCTATAGATCTGATTGTTGTCCCCCTCAAGCATCATGAAGTGATCTTGGGCATGGACTGGTTGGGAAAGTATCGGGCAACTCTAGATTGTCACCGGGGAAGGGTGCAACTTGAGAACGAGTTTGGACCCCGATTAAGTACCAAGGAATCAAGCCAACCTCTTGTAGTTGGTGGTTTCAGCAGTCCAAGTAGAACGGATGCTTGGAAATGGTTGTGAGGCCTTTTTGGCTACCATTTACACCGATGAGGTTGTAGGGGCCTGTGACCCAGAGGGTATACCGTTGGTTCGGGAATTTCAGGATGTGTTTGGGGCACTACAGGGCATTCCCCCTGATAGGGCTGACCCATTCATCATTGAATTGGAACCTGGAACGGCCCCATTATCTAAAAGTCCATATAGAATGGCACCAGCTCAGATGGCAGAGCTGAAGAAGCAACTTGAGGAGTTGCTTGAGAAGGGGTTCATACACCCTAGTGTATCACCTTGGGGAGCACCAGTCCTATTTGTTAAGAAAAAAGGATGGTAGCTTTAGGTTGTGCATTGATTATAGGGGTTTGAACAGGGTGACTGGGAAGAACAAGTACCCTTTACCCAGGATTGATGAATTGCTGGAATCATAAACCTTATTGTCCAGGAAGGACTTAAGGGAACAGAACAATCTGTTAGGACTCATGGTAGAGTGAGCAGCCTAAAGATTGGAACATGTTCACTAGGACTTGGCTGGTGCATCGAGTGGCTTGGAGATTGGTTGAATCTACTAAGACTTGAGTACTCAGTATGTTCCTAGGTACTGAATTTGATCTAGTCATGGAACTAAAGTGTTCTACATGGACTTGGTGTCTACTAGGAACGCAACCTGGAGAGATGGGTCAGTGACACAAGTCATGTCTTTGTATGGGTGCTTGATGGACCACTTGATAAGATTTTGGGTTACAAATCTATCAAGTGGGGAAGACTTGTTGTGTATATGATGACCAAGACATGGTCAGTGAGAAAGAACAAGGTGGGAGATGCAACGAACTGGTTAGAAAGAACCAATTGAGCATGCTCCATGTTCTGGGTACAAAAAGGTCGGATGGAACCTTGGTCATGAGACAAGAGGTTAACACCACTGGATTCGAGGACGAATCCTTCGTAAGTGGGGGAGACTTGTCATGTCCCCGATCCTGGATAGGATTGTCCGGACGGACTGCGGTGCAAGGAAACGCACCAGTCAGGTCACATGACCTAAGGACAAGCGTGTCATGGTCCTGAATGAGGGTTAAGGGCATCAGTCAGCTGAGACTTAACCAGGATACGATGGAAATAAGGGTAAAGGAGCTGGGTGAGTGTTTAGGCAGCTGGACGAGTGTTGGCTTGAGTTCAATCAGCTCGGTTCAGCTGGTATTCAGTTCACCATGATCTGTTCAGCTCACAGGAGCTGGTAGACTAGCTCACTCAGCTGGGAACAGCTGGAGGTCAGCTCAATCCGGTGAACGGTGCGTTCTGGTTCGGATCAGTGTGGGCGAGTCCGGGACGGTTACTGGGCGAGCCGATGGTCCGGGTGCAGGACGGTTCGACCAAATGGGTCTTAGTCTTGGGACAGGGAGTGGCCAAGCTTCCAGAGTGTGAGCTGAGGCTCAGTGATCGATTTGCCAAAGGAAGAAAAGGGGAGAAACCGCCAATGGGCGGTTATGGGGCGGTTATGGGACGGTTTTGGGAAGAAAGGATTGGATTTTGGTAACTGCTCGCCCAGGCGGTTGGGGACAGTTTAAATCGTCCTCTCTCTCTCATTTCTGATAATTCTGGTCGATTCCTACACCCTGAAACACAAAGAAACACAAAGAAAATACAGAGAGTTGGTCGGATTCCCAATCCAAGACCCATGGTGGTGTGAAGGCCATAAAGAGGCAGTTTTGGGAGAGATCAAGGGGGAAAGTTATGAACGACTTTCTGGTGGCTTTTGATCCGTGATGTTATCACCCAATGCATCCTCCAGGGCCTGAGAACACACGCAAATGGTGAGGAGAGAAGGTAGATGACCGGAATTCATTCCTAAAGGCCAAGACAGCCTTAAGGGCAGATGTGTGTAGAAAGGCAGTTTCATGGAAGTGCAAGGGGAGTTATGAACGACCCTGTGGTAGGTTTCCACCACTGATGAACACGTCCTAGGCTTCCTCTGCATCTTGGGAACACACGCAAACACCCAGGAGAGAAGGGAGAAGGCCGGACTTCACTCACAATGGCATGAATAGCCTTGAAGGTGGATGCAGTGTAGAAACTGGTTTCATGGAAGTTCCATGGAAGGAGTGATGGGCACGAACCATGGTTAGATCTTATCAATACTGGGAGTATGTGATAAGGGTTTGATGAAGGCGTGCTAGGAGGAGCATGGACGCCCCTGATGAGGTAACAGGTGGGGACTGCAGACCATTGGACATAGTCTGGTACACTATGGGTTGATCTGGTCCAGCAGTTACACCTTACTCTGTTTTATGATTATTAATCATATTATTCATTGTTCTTATGATTGAGATTGATGATTAGACATAGTAGCACTGAACCATGACTTGGCCGGTTCAGAAGAACCCTCCATGGCCTTGGTTTGGCAGCTAAGTCTGGATCTCCTACTTCCTGATGGATTTATGGCGATCTGACTTTGGAATCCTCTTAGTGGTGAATTATCATGAATTATCATGGTATTAGGGGATTTTTATCTGATTGATTTCGAGATGGTCAATGTGGCCGGTGGGGCTGTTCTAGGTCGAGATCCATAGGATCGAGATCGGTTCTTGGAATTCTGACTTGACCATTCTCTTAGTTAAGATTTATCATGAATTATCATGAATCCTAATGAGTTTTTAGGGATTGATTTAGAGATGGTCCCTTGGGCCGGTTTGGCTGGTCTTGGCCGAGATCTATGGGATGGAGGCCGGTTCTGGGAAATCTGATTGGACCATTCTCTTAGTTATGATTTATCATGAATTGTCATGAATGTTAATTGATTTTTGGAGCAGGGTTGCTTGCGGTCGAAATTGCACCTGAGGGCATATTGGGGTCAGATCCTTGTGTTAGGATATCTGATCATATGTTGTGTGCTGGAACATATTGTCACTTATGATATTGATCATAAGGAATTGCTGGTTATCAACCTTGGTGTTGGTAAGGCAGGCCGTGTGTGGTCTGATTCATTGGCAAGGATGGACGACCTGATCCTTGGATGATGGATCAAGGTGTCTGATCTGATTGATCAAAGGATGCACCGGTGGTAAGAGCAACACTAATCAGGTTCAGTGGGACATGGTTCCATGACTGATTAGGAAGTATGAAGACTCATCAGTTCTGAGTCATGTGGGGTGGTTGGTTGATTGACTCAGGATCTGATGGGCATTGTTAGTCTTTGTGAGGACTTGATCTGGTTAGTCCATGAGAGGACTTGGTATGATTAGTCCATGAGCTGGACTTGGTATCATAAGTTGATAAGGCAAAAGGATGTGGAACAGTGCATGAACCGGTAAGGGCCAGATGCATGTCCTTAGCTGATTGAAGACTTCCCAAAGGTTACTTATGTCTGTGGGGATGGTTGGCTGAATGACTAAGTACCCAAGGGAAGAGTTTATGCAGGTATGATCTGTCAATGTTGCATAGATCTAGATAGAATGGCTTAGGGGAACAGAACCTCTGATTGTATGACTTGGTCTAGGTTCAGATTCGACCTTGGAGCTAGCTGGCAGTTGTGTTTACTGAACAGTAGCTGAGGTGATCTGATCAGACAAGTGTTAGATTGGATTTAGTCCAATGGATGATAGATGTTATTCCGCTGTGCATAAGTTGAAATGATCTAAGCTAGGGAATGACTAAGGTAGTCTTGAGCTAAGATCTGAGTTAGCCCTCGCCTATGGGCGATGTTTTTAAATAAAGGGCAAAATTTTTAGAGGTTCGGTCAGTGTATAGACCGAGCGACGTGAGGCATCGACCGCGGCCTGGTCGGCCGGGATCGGGTCTTACAAGCATGCTGATATGTGTGGTCAGCATGCTGATATGAGTTCAGTACACGGATCAGTCCACGGATCAGTACACGGACAGTCCACGGGAAGGGCCAGCATGCTGATATGTGTGGTCAGCATGCTGATATGAGTTCAGTATACGGATCAGTACACGGATCAGTACACGGACAGTCCACGGGAAGGGCCAGCATGCTGATATGTGTGGTCAGCATGCTGATATGAGTTCAGTACACGGATCAGTCCACGGATCAGTACACGGACAGTCCACGGGAAGGGCCAGCATGCTGATATGTGTGGTCAGCATGCTGATATGAGTTCAGTATACGGATCAGTACACGGATCAGTACACGGATCAGTACACGGACAGTCCACGGGAAGGGCCAGCATGCTGATATGTGTGGTCAGCATGCTGATATGAGTTCAGTACACGGATCAGTACACGGATCAGTACACGGACAGTCCACGGGAAGGGCCAGCATGCTGATACGTGTACTGACAGCATGCTGATATGAGTTCAGTACACGGATCAGTCCACGGACACAGTCTGTGTGTGCTAACGGACAGGCACGGACGTCCTGCGTGTGCTGACGGACGTCCTGTGTGTACTGAACAGACAGCCCACGTGGGCCAAAATCACCCGAACAGTCCACAGGAAGGGCCAGCATGCTGATATGTGTACTGACGGACGATCACGGACGTCCTGTGTGTACTGACGGACGGCCACGGACGTCCTGTGTGTGCTGACGGACGTCCTGTGTGTACTGAGGGACGTCCTGTGTGTACTGACGGACACACGGACACACACGGACAGCCACGGACGTCCTGCGTGTGCTGACGGACGTCCTTTGTGTGCTGACGGACGTCCTGTGTGTGCTGACGGACGTCCTGCGTGTGCTGACGGACACACGGACACACACGGACAGCCACGGACGTCCTGCGTGTGCTGACGGACGTCCTGCGTGTGCTGACGGACGTCCTGTGTGTGCTGACGGACGTCCTGTGTGCACTGACGGACACACGGACACACACGGACAGCCACGGACGTCCTGCGTGTGCTGACGGACGTCCTGTGTGTACTGAACAGACAGTCCACGTGGGCCAAAATCACCCGAACAGTCCACGGAGCGTGCTGATATGTGTACT